>NC_080169.1:23136207-23297009 GCF_950295315.1 Erinaceus europaeus
TTTGTTTCCTTTGATTGACAATATTTCCCAGTAGATTTTGTGGAAAAGCACGAGCACACTTACCATCATTACAGCAAGAGGATCCTGCTACTAGTGCAAGTTAAATATGGAAAACAAAGGCCATAACACTGTTTATGGCACTTGCTGGAAGTTTGTACTTGAAAAATTAAGTCTTATATTTATACAAGAGGAGGGTTCAATTATCCAGAAATTGGGTAAGATAATTAATCAAAGGGTCTATAAATCCGAGTCACTCAGAGCAGCTGGTGTTTCACAGTCTATGTGTAAGATACCAAGGAAACCTTCAAAACAGGAAATATCAGACTCAATTCGAAAGAGTGAGCTGTGGTAAATTTGTACTTTTTGCCTTGTGCAATGATTTACAGATGTCTTCTAAAATCTGTGGCCAAGTGAAGGCAGCTTGGGCCATGCTTGCCCTTCACAAGACCTACCCTTGCAGGGACCACGAGAGAGCAGGAGAGGCTCTTTGGAGCTGCTGAGGCACTGCCTGAGTGGGTGAGCTGGTGAGAAAGATGTTTGAAATTATTCTGTCCTTAAGAGAAAACAGCTCCACAGAGCCATAGGTTTTAAAAAGTACTTAAGCATCTGCTCTTACTGAACGTGTTTGGTTTGGTTTTGCTCCTCCAACCAGAGCCACATGGGATGGCACAACTACAATTGTGAGGTCTACTCCTGTCTTAACCTCAGGAGAATTTACGCCCCCACGACCCTGTTAACACCCTTAAGATGCCAAGGGCATAAATTGTCACATTATGTGAGGAGAATCACAGTTGTATCACTGGCAAAGAGCTGTACCCTTTCATGGCTAAAACCTGATGGAAAATTTCTCACTCAAGGGGACTTTTTCCCCATTGGAAGAAGGGAAATGTTGGCTATAAAATCTCAAACACCATATTCCAGCCACTCAATTTTTTTTTAAGAGAAAAAAGGGTAAAAAAGTTGGCACCAGATCAAAAATATCACCATTCTGATTTTTACGAATGTTTAAAATTCAAGCCTGGGTTTGTTTTCTGAGTGCAGAAGCCTTTGGCCCAGAGCCAAACAGAAAGACAACAGCCCCAATTCAGTCTTTTCTCTAATCTCTCCCATTCTGTTTGTCAGTGAGAGACTGAAGTCACCACAGACAGAAGACTCTGGAAATGCACCAACACATTCTGTGACCCTTTAGCAGGACAAGTCATCTACAATAAAGAAGAGAAATTAATTGAGGAACAGGCAGTACATAAGTGATTTCAGCTAGTAGACTTGACAGTTGTCATCGTTCTGTGATACGAGATTAGTTGCTCCCTTTCTGCAAGAAATCTCCCCACACACTAATCCATATTAATCTATTCGAGGATGATTATTTACATATGAAATAGATTCTCAGCTTCACAAAATAAAACACCAAGATATTTCTCTGAAGGGAAGCTTCACATTTTGGTTGACTTACAGTACCAAGTTAGATAAGCCTCTTAGAAAGGATAGTGTTAGTCACCAGCAGTGACTGGTGCCACTACAGTGGTACTCACAGCATTCCAGCTGTGTTATCTGTCAAGTGAAAATGAAAATGATGACAGCCATGAGCTCCCTCAACACTGTTGTCCAAGTATGGCCCCATCATAATTTTTTTTTTTTTCAGGAGCTTAGGAGACTTACCTTCCAGAGCCTCAGTCTATAAAGATCCGTTTATTCATTGTCATGAGAGACTGAGACCAGAACACTGATCAACTCTGGCATTGTCAGTCAGAGGATTAAACCTAGGACCTCTGGAACTTCAGGTATGCAAGTCTAGTGCACTACCCCTGTATTCTTTCCCCAGCTTCAGCCTCATTCTAGACATGCAAATCAAACCTGTAGAGGTGACCCTGGTGGAATCTTAAACACATTCTCCCACATAAGTAGTTTCTATTAATTTTGAATACTGTGTCTCCAAAGGAAAGCATCTGCTGGCAGAACATAGCAAACAACTAGATGAATTCTGCCTCAATATGGGAGGTACTATGAAGATCATTAATGCTCAGGACATTCTATTTTATTGTCATTATTATTTTAAATGAATACTTAGGAGTCTTTCAGCAGCTTAGGTATTCTAGTGGAAATGAAGAATATCCAAGTAGAAATCTCACAGTGTTTTTAAAATATTAATCACTTAGGGTTGCATACATCCCATTGGAAGGTTTTTCTCTTATCAAGGATAGCTGAAATGATTGCAAGGAGAAGTCTGTGCATCAACAAAAATGACACAATGCTAAAATTTTTTGTGCTCAAGCGTGTCTTGATTACTGTGTGTTTCATAGTTCCTTTCTTGTTGCCCACATATAATCTAAATAGGGTATATAAATTGAATTTAACTAAAAAGGAAGGCTAAAATCAAATGAATTCACCAAGCTTAGATTGAATGCAGTTACAGAGAGCTGCCATTCAAAAAGTGTCATCCATTCTTCAGAGCTCACCGGATATAACAGACAACTGACTTTAGTTTGCAAGAAACTCTAGAAACAAGAGATAGACCCATATGTTTAAAGGGTGTTGCCCCATTATTTAAACAGTCTGCTTCTAAACAAGAATGCTTATTTTTATTTTTTGATCTTTCAGCTAGTAATTTTGATGGATCACAAGAACAGAAGCTAAATGTAATAAGGGGTCTGAACAAAACCAGACCTGGATTTTTTTTTTTAAAGGAAATAGAATATAAAGTAACTCATACTATCCCTAAATTGAGTCTTTAAAGAGCAATCTTCCTTGCAAGATATCAGAACCTCATAAACAATGTAGGTATATTTCTAGTATCTATATTAGCGTTTTCTCTCTCAGAGGGAGGTGTAAAACTAATTCCATTGAGGGAGTCAAGTGGTAGCAAAGCGGGTTAAGTGCACGTGGTGCAAAGCACAAGGACCCACTACATAAGGATCCCGGTTCAAGCCCCCGGCTCCCCACCTGCAGGGGAGTCGCTTCACAAGCGGTGAAGCAGGTCTGTAGGTGTCTCATCTTTCTCTCCCCCTCTCTGTCTTCCCCTCCTCTCTCCATTTCTCTCTGTCCTATCCAACAATGACTACATAAATAACAACAACAATAATAACTACAACAATAAAAGAACAAGGGCAACAAAAGGGAATAAATAAATATTTAAAAAATAATAATAATTCCATTGAAATTCTAAGAAACTATATTTACAGATGTTAAAAACTGGAGGAATGGTGTTGCGAAGTCTTTTCAACAGAATATGTACTCACAGTAAAAAGAAAGAAGTAAAAGTTCACAAAGAGAACAGAACTGTCAAGGTATGGGAGAAGTAACAGCAGTCGAGACAAATAAGATATACCGGTGATCAATGTCTTAATCAATACCTATTATAGCAACACAAAACTATGTATAACTTTAATTTTTATTGAGATAACTTTGCTTTATAACACTGTACATATTTTTAGAAGTATAGCTTCACAACACCTCAAAATATGTTACCCTACTGCTTCTACCAACAAAGTACCAAATATGCATCCTTCCAAGTGTATTAAATCCCCTCTACTTTTAGTCACCCTTCCCCCCACTTTGTTCACCTCAGTTCTTCAGTTTGTTTTCATTTTACATGCTTCCCTTCCTTTGTTTCTCTATTACCACATATGAGTGAGAACATTCAATATTTTCATTCTAGAATAGTCCTTAAATATTTCTTTTTGGATTAGTTTACTGGTGATGAATTCCTTTAACTGATGTTTATCTAAATTTTTATATCACTTCATCAAATTGGAGTAATAACTTAGTTGGGTATTGTATTCTTTTTAAAAGATATTTATTTATTTATTTATTTTCCCTTTTGTTGCTCTTGCTTTTCATTGTTGGTGTAGTTATCGTTGTTGTTGATGTCATCGTTATTGGACAGGACAGAGAGAAATGGAGAGAGGAGGGGAAGACAGAGAGGGGGAGAGAAAGACAGATACCTGCAGACCTGTTTCACCGCCTGTGAAGAGATTTTCCTGCAGGTGGGGAGTCTGGGCTCAAACCGGGATCTTTATGCCAGTGCTTGTGCTTTGCGTCACGCGTGCTTAACCCACTGCACTACCGCCCAATTCTCTGGGTATTGTATTCTTTTACACTGAATACTTTGAATATATAATATCATTTTCTTCTAACCTTGAGAG
Source organism: Erinaceus europaeus (assembly GCF_950295315.1). NCBI lineage: Eukaryota > Metazoa > Chordata > Mammalia > Eulipotyphla > Erinaceidae > Erinaceus > Erinaceus europaeus. The sequence goes on from NC_080169.1 coordinate 23,140,350, forward strand.
TTTCTGATGAGAATTTGCTGATATTCTTATGGCGGCCCCTCTATATGAACTTTAGTTCTTCTCTCCTTGTTTTTTGAATTCTTCCTTTATCATTAAATTTTAATTATAATATGTCCTGGTATGTATCTGATGAGATTTATTTTGTTTGGAACGCTTTGAATTTCCTGGATCTAGGTTTATATTTCCTTGATTAACTTGGGTAAGTCTTGGCTATTATTTCCTCAGATTAGAATGCTATTCCTTTCTCTCCTCATTCTGTAAACTCTGCCATATTAATGTTGTTCCTCTTGATGCTGTCCTTAAGTCCTCCCTTATGTCCTCTCTAGTTTTTTAATTCTTTTCTCTTCTTACTACCCTATCATCAAACTCACTGGTTTAGCCTGGCTTTAGTTTCTCTACTATTGAGCCCTCTTACTGTATTTTTTCATTTCAGCTGCAATTTTCTTTTTCTAAATGATTTCTGTTAGAACTTTTATCAGTTTTTTTGTTTTATGAGATTATTGAAATTCTCTTCCACCATCATTTTAGTGAGCATTCTTAGATCATTGCTTTGAGCAGCCTAGGTGGATATCATATTGAAATTCAATAACAGATCCTGGGGATAAATTATTGGAATAGAGATTCACTCACCCTGGTCAAGTAGCTGAGCTATATGGGGACTGAGAGGCCTGTATCAAGGGTACTGACTTGGGGCAGACAAAGAAACCCTGACCTCATCTGACTACTAACAAGTAAGCCCAAAATTAGCTCTAGCAACCATCCAGTTGACCTCCTAAAGAATAACCAGCTAGCATGGAATCCCACTACTTGCTATGATCCCTTGCCAGCCTGTCAGACTCTGTTCCCTGTCTTCCCTGGATGGACTCCTGTCTCTTTTCAGACCAAAATCTAAACCTGTTACAACTTTGTGGTTTTCTGACATGTGTTACTCTAAATATCTGTTCTTACTGAGGCCTACTACAGTTCAGCACATAAAGGCTGGCAGGCACATGATACCTTGAACCCCTGGTCACCAAGTCCACTCCAACAATGAACCTTTACCCGGATCTTTATGAACCACCAAATATAATAAGAAGTCAGAAAATCACTCACACTGGTGGACAGGACAAATGTCTTTGGGTGTTGGGGGAAGCCAATGCAGTAGTACTGTGAAAATATCTTAAATATAAGCATGAATCCTGCTGGCAACTCCAAGTCATTTTTCTTTTTTCCACTATATTATCACTGGGACTATATGCCTGTGTGATTCCTCCAATCCCAGCAGGTAAAGGTGATTTTGATTCTTCTCCCTTCCCCCCCCTCCTTTTTCAGATAGAGGGTGAGAGGCAGAGTGGGAGAAGAGAGACATAAAGGCAACAAACATAGCACTGCTCCACTGCTCTTGAAACTTTCCCCATGCAGGTGTTCCTATGTGGTGATAGAGGGCTCAAATCTGGGTCTTTGCACATAAGAAAATATACAACAGGTAAGTTGTATATTTTAACAGGTAAGTCATATCCTGACTCCCAATATATGGTTTATTACCTTTTATTCCATCCTTAAAAGTTGTACATTATAATATCATTGTAGTGCATGATTCAGCACAGACCATACTCCCTACTTCCCAGAGAGTAATGTTCCAGTCTTTAGAGATCTCTTCTCAACACAGTTTTTGTTTTTTGTTTTTTTTTTTTAAGCTCATGATAGTGCTTCTTTTTTGGGTGAGGATTTCTCTGTGTCTTCACCAGTTAGATGTTGCACATTGTCCCTTAATTAAGAAGCTTGTTCTTCAGGGTATAAAGTTTATTTCCATGCTTTTGGTGTAATTTTTCTGTGATTGGGGAGAAAGGTATACATATGTCCTCTCTATCTCTACTCTACTTTTTTATATCTTTAATGGGGGATTAATAGTTTACAGTCAACAGTAAAATACAATAGTTTGTACATGCATAACATTGCCACATAACAATACAACTCCTACTAGGTCCTCCTCTGCCGTCATGCTTCAGGGCCTGAACCCTTCCCCCCAACCCCAGAGTCTTCTGATGCAATACACCAGCTCCAGTCCAAGTTCTACTTAGAGTTTTCCATTCTGATCTTGTTTTTCAACTTCTGCCTATGAGTGAGATCATCTCATATTCATTCTTCTGTTTCTGACCTACTTCACCTAACATGATATCTTCGAGCTCCATCCAAGATGGCGTAAGGAAGGTGAATTCACCATGAATCTGAGACTTTGGAGCCTCAGGAATAAGGGTTTCTTTGCATAACCATATGCCATCGACCTCTGTTCACATTTCTCAGTTTTCCATATAACAATTCAACCCTCCTCTTAGTAGTCGTCTGCCATCATGTTCCAGGACTTGAACCCTCCCTGCCTACCCCAGAGTCCTTTACTTTGGTGCAATACACCAGACTCAGTACAAGTTCTGTTCTGTCTTATTGCCAAACTCTGTGTGTGTGTGTGGTGTGTGTGTGTGTGTGTGTGTGTGTGTGTGTGTAATTGGATTTGTTTCATTGAAAGTGCCTTTAAAATTTAGATGGAAAAGAGTTCTGCCAATATTTTCCTCTAAGGATTTGATAGTTTCTGGTCTAACATCCCAGGGTTATTGAAATTCCCCGCTATTACTGTGTTGCTATTATTAATATATTGCTGTAGTTTTTTAAGTAGATGTTTTATGTATTTAGATAGCCTCTCCTTGGGTGCATAGATGTTAGTAATTGTTAAGACCTCTTAATTGACTGATCCTCTGAGCATTAAGTAATGTCCATCCCTATCTTTTTAAATTTTTACTTATTTTAAGGTCTATAGTGTCAGATATGAGAACAGCTGTTCCTACCCTTTTGGTGATCCATTGGCTAGTATGATAGTTTTCCATACTTTCACTTTGAGTCTGTGTTTATCTTGTTTGGTTAGGTGGGTTTCCTGCAGACAACATATGGTTGGGTTGTATTTTCTGATCCATCTTCCTAATCTGTGCCCTTTAATAGGTGAATTCAGGCCACTGACATTTGATATTATAGAATGAAGATATTTTAATGCTACTATTTAAAAGTTTTAGAGTGTTCTCATATATGCCATGTTTATGATGTGATTGTTTATAAGAGACCTTTCAGAACTTCTTTCAAAGTAGGCTTGGTGATAGTTGATTCCTTCAACTGTTGTGATACTGTATGCCTCCATCTAGTGTGAATGACAGTCTAGCAGGATACAGTAGGCTTAGCTGAAAGCCTTTCTCATTGAGAGCTCGATATATATCTTGCCTTTCTCTCCTGGCCTTTAGTGTTTTTTGGGGGGAAATCTGCTGCTAATCTTATGGGTTTTTCTCTCTAAATGACACTTTATCTTTCTCTTGAAGCATTCAAGATCCTTTCTTTATCCTTGTTCCATTGCATTCTAAATACAATAAATAACTGCTGGGCTAGCATCGCTGGAGGGAGAAGAAAGCAGGAACTCATGGCTGAGTGGGAACGCAATGCAATGCCTTTATTGATCAGAGACAATGCCTTTATATCTTTTGAAATGGAAGTGGCAGGTCAGAAAAGGAAATGGCTAGGAGAGGGGGTGGAGAAAAGAAAAGAGTGCAAAGGTAAAAAGCTTCCATAACAACTGTTGCTTAGATTCTAACCAATGGGATAAATCAATACCCGGCTGGCAGGGTGGGTCTCAGGCAAAACAATGATTATGTAAATAGACCACAGCATCAAGCAATGCAGGGGACCTGGCGTAATGACCAACACATAACTTGGTGTCTTTAAGTCTTGGTTAATTCTTTTGGGGACCCTCTTGGCTTCTTAAACCTTTATGTCTTTTATGTTGTCTAGACTAGAGAAGTTCTCAGCTATTTTGTCCTGTAGAATGCTTTCTTCCCCTCCCTCTCTTTCTTCCTCTGGTAGGCCTATAATGTGTTTATTATTTGTTTGAAGTAATCCCATATGTCTCTGTCTTTGTTTTTGGTATCTCTTAATCTCTTTTTGAGATCTCTTACTTCTTTCTTAGTTTCTCTAATTCATCCTCAATCTTGCTAGTTCTTTTTATCTACCTTATTTATTCTATCTTCTCTCCCTTCTGTTGTTTTCTGTAGCTCAGCTATTTTGTTACCCTATTCTGATACTGTATTAGCTTGTTCAGCTAGTTGTGCTCTTATCTCAGTTATTTCAGCTTTCAGCTCTCTAATTATCTCCAGATAGTGTTTTCTTTTGGAGTCTCATTTGCTATTTCCCCATTTCTACTGATATTACTTTCAAACTCTTTCCTCACTCCTGTGACTAATACCCCAATTAATGTTTGATCTTGTCCTCAAAACCATTTGGGTGGAGGTTATTTGGACTTTTGTCCTGGCTCATTTCTCCAATGTTTCTTCTTAGTTTAATCATTGTATATGGTGTTTTATGAGGTCCCTCTTGAGAGAGACTACTCAGTACTATTCAATCCACTAATTACACTTGCATGGATTGAGTTGTGTCTAAATAGGGTACTTAAAGAGCTCACAGTTATAGAGTCTTGTCTTTTGTGTTCTTAGGTGATCTTCTTTCTTCTTTTTAAAAATTTCTTTATTGGGGGATTAATGTTTGTTGTTTTTGTTCGGGAGCTCCAGCAGGCCGGGCTAGCTTCATGGCAGTGAACAAAGACTTGGGGACTCATGGTTGAGCTGTACACAGTATCTCTTTATTCATGCAGGACGCAACGCAAATCTATACCAAGCTAAGCTAAACTAAAACCACAAACAATCTTGTTCTTATAAATATACTAGCCCAGTAGGGTGGGAACAGGATGCGACGCAGAGAGGGTGGAGAGAAAAGTGACTGGTGAAAATCAGGGTATGACAAGGAGAGGGGGCAGAGCAGGCAAGAATTCTACCACTGAACTACCAATGCCCTGGAGGGAGGGTGGTGCTTGTTAACAGAGGTTATGTAAATAGAATACAGTGTTATGTAAATAGAATGCAGGGGAGATTAAACCAAATGAAACAGAAGGGGTTTTTAAAAGCAGAATTAGAAGCATACTAACAGATGTTTTACATTTGACAGCAAATACAATAGTTTGTACATGCATAATATTTCTCAGCTTTCCACATAACAATACAACCCCCACTAGGTCCTCTGTCATGCTTTTTGGACCTGTACTTTCCCCCCACCCACCCACCCCAGAGTCTTTTACTTTGGTGCAATACGCCAATTCCAGTTCAGGTTCTACTTGTGTTTTCTCTCCTGATCTTGTTTTCAACTTCTGCCTGAGAGTGACATCATCCCATATTCATCCTTCTGTTTCTGACTTATTTCACTTAATATGATTTCTTCAAACTCCATCCAAGATGGTTGACCGGTGAGAGTAGAGAGATGCAGATGCTGATACTCTATGCTGGTTACTGATGACCAGCAGGTGGTGCTAGTGTGATTCTCTTGTTTGTATGAGCCGTGGCTAGTGGGATGGGGTGGTGAGGTAGTTCCTTTGGGCTGTCTTGAAATGCTCTGGTTTAGGGACCGGGTGGTGGCGCACCTGGTTGAGAGACATGTTGCAGAACGAAAGGACCCGGGTTCAAGCCCCTAACCCCCACCTGCAGGGGGAAAGCTTTGTGAGTGGTAAAGCAGGGCTGCAGGTGACTTTATCTCTTCCTCCTTCCTTCTCAATTTCTGGCTGTTTCTATCCAATAAATAAAGATAATAAAAATTAAAAAAAAAGGAATGCTCTGGTTTATGTTGTGTCCTTGCTTTAAATTCAGAAGACTATAAACCCCTTGAGTCAAAGATTAAGAGGTTTTAAACCCTTTTCTCTTTTTTTCCAGCACTCGGAATAACCTCCACTGCTTGTTGCACTTAAAGCAAAATGACCAAAGTGACGCAGCTCAGCGCCATGCTGTCTAGAGCTCTAATTTGATTTTGCAGTTCTCAACCCATGCCCCTTTTTTTTGTCCCAATCTCACGTGATCTCCTACCTGAGGCTGCAGATCTTTTGGCTGCTAATTATGACTTCAGTTGGGTCTCTTGCTGTATTTATTTGTTGTTTTGGGAAGAGAGATGAGTCAGTCCCAGTTATTCCATGGCCACACCTCCCAGAAGTTCTCCTCTACTCTGTTTTTAAGTGTCAGAGTTAGATATAGCCTTCCAGATAAGATGTCTTTGTGTTTGTCTACCTAAATATACCTTAAAATAGTCTTTAACTTGAGACTGCATAAAATATTCAAGGGTATCTGGAGAATAGTAAATCCTAATTATATAATAAGAAATATATGTGCCATATATCTGCTTATGTGTATCACTTTAAAGTTTGATTTTTAAAAAAAATGTACAGAGCTGAGACAAATGATAATAGCCAGAAGATCAAGCATTCTCTCTACTTTTGTCATTGTTGTAGCTCTGTCATCCAACTTTATGCCTGACATAGAACAGTACCTCAGTAAACATTTACTAGATGAACAAATTGTTGAATATCTAGTGGAAAGTTGCAAATGGTTAATATGGAACAACACTAAGACTGAAAACACGGATTCTCTACTGGCATGGGCTGGTGTGAATCAGCAGTGCTGTGGCCAAGGAAACAATCCATGTGGCGAAGAAGATTGGCTACATATGGAGATTTAAGCAAGTAAATATAGCAGGGATAATAGGAGCCAGGTTTTGTGCTGTTGGAAAAAAGAAGTACAAATAAGAAAAAGAAGTTGGCAAGAACAAAGTATGTAGTGTTAGAGTGAAATTCTAGGTTATCAGTATAAACTCAAGGTTTTTAAGAGACAGAAAAATAGATACAAATATGTGTGTGAGTATGCTTGTATGCTTAAGTTCTGTCAGTTGAGGCCTAAAAGCAATGGCACTCAAGTAGTAGTGAGCACATCTAACATCTATATCTTGGTTACCATGTACCACTCTCCACTAAAAGAAATAAATCCTTTAAAGAAATACCTGATTCCAGAGACTGTATAAAATGAGCCTAAAGCATCTTTTTGTATTAAAACATCCAATTTATGCAAAGAATGAGAAAGTCATGTCAAAAGAACACAGACGTTAGCTTGAAGAGACTCCAAATGGTCAAGTCTGAAAGTATTTGAGCAGCAAAATGTTGCCAGTAAATTATTACTATGCATTAAAACACAATGATAATTTATAATTTCAAAGTAATACCAAGTGATTAGGATAAAATTTAATCAGTATCTGAACAAAAGAAAACAGCCACTGAATGAGAAGAATCATAAGCATTCCAAGCAGTAATAGCAACTACTACAAGGGTTCCTTGCTTAAGATGATCTTGGCATGTTTGAAGATGAAAAAAAAAAAGGTTGAAAAGTTCTTATTGTGTACAAGAAAGAGTTTGTCTGTGATAAGTAGAGAAGCTGATAGGGCTTCAAACAGGGTTCATAACTAGTGCAAAAAAAAAAAAGGATTTTATTTACAGTACCATAGGAAGTCTTTGGAGTGTTTCAAGTATGCTCTAATTAACATTTTAAATTTTCTCTGGCTGCTGTGTAGAGAGGACTATAATACAAGACTGGAAGCAATAAAGTTAATTAGGAAGTTGTTTCAACTCAGCCTCAAAAAGTTTTGGGCATGTGTAGAGTAATGGCATTAGAGTTGGAAAAAAAAAGGTGGGGGGTAGTTTCAGGTTGTATTTTGAAGAAGTGCTGACAGGTCTTGCTGAAAGATTTGACATGGAATAGTAAAGAGAAGAGAAAAGTTAAGATGATTCCTGAATTTTGGGTTTCAGTTGCTGAAAGTGGCATCATCATGAGCATGTGTCCCATGGTACCATGCTCAGAAGGAGGCCCACACCTACAATTTTAAAATTCTATAACTATTCTCTTGAAAATTCTTTGTCTTTTTCATTTAAAAATAATTTCATTTTATTGTTTATACCAGGATCGTAGGATCATGTTCAGATTGAAGAGCTGTTCTCATGACAGTCAACACAGAGACTTTAGTAATTTTATCTTTTTTTTTTTTTGCCTCTAGAATTATTGCGGGAGTTCTGTGCCTACATAAGTCCACTGCTCCAGATGGACTCTTTTTCTCTTTTTATTTATTTATTTTTTTAAGATAGGGGGTTTGGGACACAGAGAGAAAAAGATACCACAACCCTACTCCACCATTCATGTAGCTTCCCTCCACAGGTTCTCCCAAGTGATGGCTAGGGGATTAAACCCAGCTCCTCATGCATGACAAACTGTGTGCTCTACCACATGAGCTATCCCCAGGTTGTCACTAATTTTGTCTTTGTGCTTTTGTAAGTAAAATCCAATGGAACAATGAAGGGTTTAGGGCCTCTACATAGGTAAAATGTCTTCTCCCAACACCACCCTGGTTCACCACAAAGGGTTATTTGTCATCTCACACCTCCACTCCTGCAAAACCCTAACCCCAGGGGAAGTGAGCTACAAAACATGGGGAGGCTGAGAGCTAGGGGTGCATTTACAGTTCACCAAGATATAGGTGTGTGTCCGGGGGCAACTGTGAGTGCCTGCACTTGTGCGGGGAAGAGCCTTGTGCTTCCAATTTTGAAGGGAAGTGTGTCATTAGAGAGAAAATGAAAAACACCATGATAGACTGAGAGGAAGAGAGAGAAAGGGAGACTACAAAAGAAAAAAAAATAATATTTTCCTGATTTGGGGACAGAAATAGTTTCCTATAGTTTCATTTTATGCTGTGTCTGGAATTTATATGGCTAGTCCTTGCCATATATAATACTGATGATGCAAAATGGAGAGAATGAGAAAAAGGAGGTTAAAATGAATGCTTTTATTGAAATGCAACACTTTTAGAGCACTTACTAATGCCAGGCAATGTGCTTCACAAGGTCAATAAGATAGTTTATCTGGATAATGTACCTGTTTGTCATATGCACGACTGAGGTTCAAGTCCCCCACTGCACTGGAAGAAACTTCAGTTATGTGGGGTCTTATGCTGTCTCTCTCTGTCTCTCTTTCTAGCTGAAAACTCAGCTTGGAGTAGTATAGCCCCAGCAACAACAACAACAAAATAAACAGTGCTTTATATACTTTAACTTTTTTAATCTTCTTAATTATTCCTTGAAATAAGTAGTGAAATAAGTGCTACTATTGTTTCATTTAAAAGATTAAGAACAGGAAACTCAGAGGCTCAGAGGGGTTCATTAACTTTCTGAGGTTTGTTTGTTTGTTTGTTTGTTTTTTCCTCCAGGGTTATCACTGGGACTCAGTGCCTGCACTAGGAATCCACTGCTCCTGGAGGCTTTTTTTTTTCCCCTTTTGTTGCCCTTGTTGTTTATTGTTGTGTTTTTATTATTATTGTTGCTATTGCTGTCGTCGTTGGATAGGACAGAGAAAAACAGAGAGAGGAGGGGAAGACAGGGATGGAGGAGAAAAAGATAGACACCTGCAGACCTGTTTCACAGCTTGTGAAGTGACACCCCCCCCCCCCGCAGGTGGGGAGCTGGGGGCTCGAAATGGGATGCTTAGCTGGTCCTGTGCTTTGTGCCATGTGCGCTAAACCTGCTGGGCCACCACCCTGCGCCCCCTGAGTTGAGTTTTTAAGTGGTAAATGCCAGTATTAAAATTCGTACCTGTATGCTCTTACTGCAAGTCCATGTTAATCACAGATTTCCCATCCCACCTCACTGTATCAACTGCACATAGTTGTACCAGCAACTTCATTAGCTGAAATATTATCCTATACAACTTTCAGAATATGAGTTCGCTTGTCTGTTCTCCTTCCCACTCATGAAACTCTTAAAATGACTTATTGCTCAATCTAAGAGCTGTCCTCTGCATTAGTAACCCCCCAATCATGGGGAGGTGTTGTATAATCTTTACTGCATAGTGTGAAGTGAGAGAGTCCTGATATTTAAAATGTGGTCTTTGCTTAGGTAGACAACAAGTGTAGGCAAGCAGAATTTATTCACTCACCAATAATTATCTTAGCTAAAGCTATGGCTCTGCATTTGGGTTGAAAGCTTAATGTAAAACAACTTTTGTCATGTTTTCTCAGTTCTGGAACGGGGTTCATATGCAAAACTTTATTTAAATTGGGCCATCAGGATTGAGGCAGGATCCAGAGCTGTAACTGAACATTCTTGGCCAGTGTTCTAAAAAAAAAAAAAAAAAAAGACTCTCCAGAACTGCTGACTTTGATTTCTGCAAGCACCAGCTTCTCTGGACATGACTCTATAGTGTTTAAGGGCCTCTAGTTTCCCTACTAATCAAGTGTTCTCCTCTTTGAGAAGGGGGCTTTTTCCTCATTAGGTTTCTATACCCATTATAATCTGTGCAGATAAGTGGTGCTACTTGAGATTATATTAATAAGGAAGGGGAAAATGGTTTGCAATTAAAAAGACATTTAAAAGGAAGGTATCTTGGGCCAGGTGGTGGCACACCTGGTTAAGCACACACATTACAGTGTTTAAGGACCTGGGTTCAAGCCCCTAACTCCCACTTGCAGGGGAAAAGCTTCAAAGTTGGTGAAGCAGGACTGCAGGTGTCTCTCTGTCTCTCGCTCTCTATGTTCCCCTTCCTCTCAATTTCTGGCTATCTCTATGCAATAAAAATTTTTTTTTTAAAAAAAGAAGGTATCTTCACTCAAATAAATGCCAACGAAATACAGCTACACATGCCTAACCTCTATTACCAAAAAGCTTTTAATTTTTTAATCAATTAACACTTTCTACAAATGCATACAGCAGCACCTCAAACAAACTATATAAATAGAAAATGAAGAAGCAAACACTAGAGGTGACCTCTACTACATTTATGATGCTAATCCTGGACTCGGTAAGGAAATCTGGAGCATCCTTGAATAGCAGAGATTGGGTAGTGGGGCAGGAGGCTGGGATGGAGGATAGGGTAGCAGGTTCAACCACAACCACCTCTGCCAACACCAAGCTTATATTTAATCACATGTAGGTTGAAAGACAGAAGGGGTATTTTTATGATGGTTGAATGCCCAGCCTCCTTCTCTTTTATTCAAAGAATAATGAATAAAATATCTATTTTGCAATAAGAATCTTGAGAATCACAACCTAACACACTTTCAATTCCCTTTTACACAAAGCTGTCCTGCAACTTACCAACAGTAAGATGTGAAAACACTCTATTGTATAGGTGATGGTAGCCTATATAAATGAGTGTCACAAGTGAAGAATAAATGAGGCATAAGAGATTCAAGTCCTGTTTTGGGTTTCACCAATGGGAGGGTCAGCTGCCCTTTTACCTACAGGCCTTCCATATGGACTAGATAATATGGTAGTCCTACTAAGGCATGCCATATCTTCCTTTCCCTTTTCACTTTATGGGTTTTTGTGATTCCCAAGGGAGTGACAAAGTTATGAAGGTCAATGGCCTTAAGGAAAAGAGAAACTCATGTCTATGTCTTTGTCTACCAACTGAATTAGAGCATTTGACAAGCAGATAAACTGGTTTCCTTTAATGAAAATTATTGAAATGCCACAGATAGGAATGTTAGTCCAGAGTTAGAAAGATAGCTTACTGGGGAAATGCTTGTCTTGCCATGTATGTCTTGCCAGGTTTGAGCTCTGACACCATATAGGGGAAGTTATGGCACCAGAACTTCTGGTGATATAACTTGCTGTGATATCTCTCTTCCCTCTATCTCTCTTTCTCAGTCTCTCTATCTGAATATGCTAAGCTACTTAGGAGTAGTAAAACTGCACATGTGTGAGAACTTGGACTCTGCAAAAATAAAAATAAGTAGTCCAGAGTTAGAATATGTTAGGTAGATGATATATTTGGCAAAACTTGTTTGACACTTACTATTTCTTCTTCTTCAAGCTATACTGTCAATCTGTAAAAACCTAAGCAATTAGATTTTTCAGGAACCATGAAATTTCTCCCTCTCTAATAGAGCATCTTAGAATTTAGAATGGTATCATGTGCTTTTTTTTTTTTGAAGAGTCAGATGTTTGTATATTTACATTACATATATACATATATACATTCTTGGTGCAATTTGGTACAAATCCCTGGGCCAAAAATTAGTTATGCCTCTAAGTTTCTCCCAGTATGAGCAGGCTCCCTCAGTAAAGCTATAAGGCCTAACTCTTCTCTTAGTCTAAGAATGAGGCATTATGGTAAAAAAGTAAGGCCCTACAGAGAGACAGTCGAGTCGTAAATATTTGGATTGTTAATCATGCTATTTTTGAATTAAATAATATCTATGTCTTCGATCTAGCCTATTAATATTTCAAGGTGTGCAGTAAACGCATTTTGAAACTTTGAAAAAGATTTCACATTTACTTACTAATGGCATCTATTTGTTTTTGCGACACCTTTTTGGCTAGCATGGATCTTTCTAGAACATCTGCATCTTATTTGCTAAAGCATCATTATTGCCACTTGATCTTGAAACCTGTGCATTACAGATTGGCTGCATCAATAATACAACATTCACAAACCAAACTGAACATCTCTCTGTGGTAAACTGGCTTAAGGGAATGAGTTTAATACCAGAGAAGTTACAGAAAAGAAACATAGAATGTGGTCTACCAGAATGTCAAAATCATTCCAAACTCCCCCCGCCCCTCTCTATATATATCCTAGGAAGAAATACTAGGAAAGTTTTGGCAATTATAAGATCTGATAAGTTCTTTTCCTTTTTCTTTTTGCCCCGAGCCTGAAACCTGATATGCCGGTAGATCCAAGTTATTGTCTGGGGAGATGATGTCATGGCTGGCAGAAGGACCAGAAAACTGCATCAGGGAAGAGAGTAGTTCCCTAATATGAGAAAGGGGTATAAGTATTATTGACTGTAAATCCCATCAATTTGATGTGATTTGGGGCCCATAATTAACTTAGAAGCCTGTGCGACCTCTACATCCCTCTAGATCTGAGCTCACATTCTGTGGTCATGAGTAGGAACATTCCATGCTGCCCCAATATTGACCCATCGTCTTCAGGTGTAGCATAGATTATGCTGTCCATCCTCCCTTAGGAGGATGGAACATTCTCTACTATTGTTGATCCAAGTTGAGGGCAAAGTCCTATGGGGGCCCACAAAGGGGTCTAATGTGTTGTTCCTGATATAAATGACTGGTAACAATGGAGAGAGGGATTTATTCGATATGTAGGCCCATCAAGTCTGTTTGGGAATCTCAGGACTCCCCGATTAGGGCCCCAGCTGATGGAATGGCCTGACAGTGCCTTAAAAAAAAAAACTAGTATAGTATATTTTTACTAAAATATGCCTACTAGCTATCTATAAAATGGAGGACCCCCCAACTCTTCATCTCACCATTCCAGCCCTTAAGTCCATGATTGGTCAACAATTTGTTTGGCTTTATATGCTAACTCTCTTGTCAACCACCAGGTTCCAGATGCTAGCAGGATGCCTACAAGACTTCCCTGGACAGACAACCTCACCAATGTGTCCTGGAGCTCTGCTTCCCCAGAGCCCTTTCCCACTAGGGAAAGAGAGACAGGCAGTCAAGGCCCATATTCAGTAGGGAAGCAATTACAGAAGCCAGACCTTCCACCTTCTGCATCCCACAATGACCTTGGGTTCATACTCCCAGAGGGATAAATAATAGGAAAGCTATCAGGGGAGGGGAGGAGATGGGATACAGAGTTCTGGTGGTGGGAATTGGACGAAATTGTACCCCTCTTATCCTATGATTTTGTCCATGTTTCCTTTTTATAAATAAAAAATTAAAAAGAAAAAATCTGGTAAGTTAGTTTATGTGGAAAGTTAACTAAAAATAAAGGAATCAGAAAGTATGACTGTCACAGTTTTACTGGAAAATCCCAGAAATAAATTTGAAACTTAAAAATTGTATAAAAAAAAAACAAAGTGTATAAGCAAATTCTGGGAGAGCATTGTTTCAGATGTTGAATGACCATCTACTGATTATGCCAGTGCTGTGGTGATCCCACATAGGACCTGAGAAATATGAAAAATAATCACGGTACAGTGCTTCATTTCTTTCTTTCTTTCTTTCTTTCTTTCTTTCTTCTTTTCTTTCTTTTTTTTAGAGACAGAATGGCAGCAAGATAGAGTGAGAGAGAGTCACCACAGTACCAAAGCTTCCTTCAATGCTTGAATCTGGGTCACTCACATGGCAAAGTAACACAATGTCCAAGTGAGCTATTTTTCAGACACTCCTTTTATGATTCTTAAAACTGAAATGAAGGGTTTAGAATGAAACAGAACAACAATCTAAAACAATAGAATTATTATTGATAAATTTGTTATTTATTATTTGTTATTATTTATATATTTTTATTTATTATTTATTGATAAAATTTGAAGGCTTAATAATGAGCAGTTCATTAAGCACATTTTTTATATACCTTATCTAATTTAATCCTTGCCATAAGAGACTAGGAGAAAAACACACTTAACAGTGGGTTGTGGTACTTACCTTGTCAGAGCACACACTTCATCATACAGTGTTGTGGTATCTTTCTTTTTCTCTCTGTCTCTCTTTCCCTTTCTATCTCTCACTCTATTATCTATCTGATATTGAAAAGAAAAGAAAAAAATTTCCACCAGAACTGGTGGAACTGCACAATTGCAAAAAACCTAAAAGGCAGAAATATTAAAAAGCAGTGTATTGTGAAGCTGAACTTCAAACAATGTCTGAATAAATACAAAAGCCATTGCTTTTAGCTCCCTGGGTTTTCCTGTATCCTACTACATATAACCTAGCCCCAGCTAGTAGCACTCCAGAAATTCAGAGATCCAGGAAGTTACCTCTTCCCCTTGCTCACCTAGACTATGTTTTGAAATTGAGACTTTCCTGTTTTGCATCTACAACTATATGGGATGCCCAGGAAGGTCTGGGGTCTAACCAGCTGTCCACACATTGACACATGGAAACAAGAACCGGAAGTTCACCTCTGATTCAGTGTTCCCATATGGTCACCCTGGTTTCACCTTGGTAAAGATGTTTAGGTATTACTATCATAAAGTAATTAGAATCCTGTGCATATCATCTCTCAACCTTTTGCATATAACTTGCCAATTAAGTATTATACAACAAAAAGAAACTAAAGCAAAGACAAGGGAGACAGAAAGCAAATAATCATCAGATAAATACTACAAGGAAAAGGAAAGGAGTGAATTTTATAAAGCAAAGGATCTCCTTTTGTTCTTGCCAAACACTTATGTGAATATCAACTCTATAGCGTGCCAGCCCATCAAATCATGGTTGACATTCAAAATGAGAAGTTGGCATTTTGGCACTGGGCATGGTGCATCCACACTTGGCCATGTTACCATGTACATGGATGAGGGTTCAAGCCTCCAGGTCCCCAGCTGCAGGAGGAAGAATTTCACAAGCAGTGGAGGGAGTAGTGCTGCATGTGTCTTTTTCTCTCCTTTTCTATACCCCTTATTTTCTATTTATTTCTGTCTCTATCAAATGAAAGAGAGAGAAAGTGAGGGGGGAGGGAAAGAGGAAGAGAGGAGAAAAATAGAAAGATGAAGGAAGGGTGAAAACAATGGCTGCCAGATGAAGTAGATTCATCATGCAGACACTAAGGCCCAGAAATGACCCTGATGGCAATATACCAAAAAAAAAAAAAAAGGCAATTGATAGGAAGCACCATTTTATCCATTGTTGATCCTCCTGTGTGTCAGCTTTTTCAATATTACTATATCCACCTCAAAGATCAAGAGACTGAGGCTTGGAGAAGCCTCAGGCACCCAGCTGCCTGTGACCACATGCATTCTACACCATGACTCCACAAGTAAATTTACAAGTATTTTTAAATGTAACCACAGAAATAGCTGTTGAATTGACTGTGCTAGACTCAGCAGCAGAGATATGTGTTGTAAAAGAGTAACTTTGCCAGTGACATACTAAGAGAAATGAAATGCCCCTGTTGAGTAAATCTCTGAAGCCACATCTTGGAGACTTCACCAAGCTAACATCCACTTGGTGGCAGGAGTGACATGAGGGGCCCAATGGACTCACATACTGACAGGGTTTGACTGTGTGTTTCTACAGTGTTCACCAACCCCTGCCTAAAAGAAAAGAAAAGAAAAGAAAAGAAAAGAAAAGAAAAGAAAAGAAAAGAAAAGAAAAGAAAAGCTTAATGGGGCCGGGTAATTGTGCACCTGGTTCAGTGCTTATCACACCAAGCTCAAAGACCCAGATTCAAGTCCCCAGTTCTCATCTGCAGGGGGAAAGCTTCATGAGCAGTGAAGCTGTGTACAAGAATATCTCTTTCTCTTCTATCAGGATTTCTCTCTGTCTTTATCCAACAAAATAAATTTTTTTTTAAAAATTACTCCCAAGATCCTAATCCTGATTAATCTTTCCCCTACCTTAATTTTCTCACTATTGTATATCAAATTTAGGTAATAAACCATTTATTACCAGCTGTATTTTTCTCAGGTCCAACAGTCTCCCAACTTAACTTTCTGTCCAAGATTTTCCCAAGCATTGCCAGGTGTAACTAGGGCTCCAGTAACTCCTGTGCTTGTCTGCAATTGCTCCAAGCAGAGGTCTGAAAATCATCCACTGACAGATTTATGTTTGTCAAACTCTGAACTACCCAACACTCTCACCTCTAAACCATATCATCCCTGTGGGTGGAAGGACTTGGAAGCTAAGTGTACCAAGTCTTCTCAAGCACACACAAAGCTAAAACATGGACTTGGATGGCATTCTGCCTGCCTCTTTCCTCCACCACATTTCCTTATAAATCCCAGGCTCTTCAGCAACACACATTTCCCTGACCTCCTTTCTCCTCGAGATCTGGAAAGACTTGGATCTCCAAGATTTTGAAACAAGATTAAAAGCTCTCTTTTATAGCACTTGTGGAAAAACTCCACAGAGGAAACGTGGTTGGCAGGTAGAAAAACCCGGACCTGTCTCCTTGAAAATCACAGCTGTGTTATCTTTTTCTTCTGCTGATCACTTCCAGATTATCATTCAGGGCAGCCAGCCAATTAGCCAGCCCTCTGTGTCACAGAGCCCGTCCCTGGCAGCCGTTCATTTCTCCATGTGCTCTCCAGGGAACATATTTGAAAATGTGTAGCAGGGTGATGTGCAGATTCCCAGGAAGAATAACTTGTGAGTATGCCCTCACTGCAGCGAGTCAGCACATGAAAGCTGAATCCAGAACTGGTACAGGCAGGAAGTTTACCGAAGGCTTGAGACTAAGTCAAATACAAAAGATTCCTTTCTGAGGGGAGAGACGATTAAAACTGCAGGGAGAAACAAAATCAAAACATGCCCCAGTGAACCTGGCAATGATGAAGGCTGTTGTTGGAAAACAGAATCCTTTATTCAGTTGTCTCCTGATGTGGCTTTTGGCGAACAAGTTCTCTGCAGACAAGCATCTTCTTCCTCAGGATTCTCTGGCATCTGCCCCTCATTCCCTTAGAACCTGCAATCAACAAAAAGAAGTCACTTTTCTCCTGGACATCTGAGTCAAATCTTGATGACTATGATTTCTCCAGAAGTTTGGTGAGCCCAGGCCCCAAATGATCCAAAGTCTGTTCTCTCAAGTTCATTAGACTGACAGTATAGAGGGGGCTGGGTGGTGGCACACCTGGTTAAGCACACATAAAATTACGCAGAAGGAAGGATGACAGTATAATAAGAACAAAGGCTTAATAGGGGCAAGATCTGCATCATATTTCTTGTTTCCAGTGGCAATGCAGGCATATTGTGTCTATATAGATACAACCAACCTATGTCCCATCTCTGAGATAGACCAGTACCATGCTAATAACACATAAAGATGGGGGGTGGGTTTAAAGGGCTTTGAATAGTAGTTCCCAGTGTCTCATAGATGTTAAAGTCTTGCAAAAAAATGAGTTCTACTCTCTCATTTAAGGTGAGAGGAAAGAAAAAAAAAAAACTTCTACACACAAAGTTGAATAGTTTTTGTCACCATTTGGAACTTCAAAAGTGCCCTTAACATACTACTGAATTTGTTAGCAGTATTTGTCAAGTGTATTGACCATGGAGTTCTCTATTCATAGCATACTTCTTAAGATCTAAGTGGGTATACAGTTTGGGAAGAACTGCTATCAGCTTCCAGTAGAAAGGTGGTAGAAAAATGGGTTATATTTCTCTTAGGAAATGATCATCTGACTTTCTTTATCTTGGTAGAAGGTATGCCACTGTTCACTAGACCTTAACCCAGGAGTGAATGAACTACTGCAGAGACACTTGTGTGTCAGCCACCTAGTCAGATGTGCTGCATATGTCCTATCATGTTATATGTCACAATAATCCCTGGGACAGTTAATATTCTCCTATGTTCCATGAGCAGCAAAAATGAAGCTCAAAGATGTTATGATTATAAAGGAGTGTGCTTCAAAGGCCGGCCTATACCTACAGGGATGAAAATTCATGTACAGCAACAGACAGAATTAAATCATCTTAGGTTGGGGCCAAGGGGTGAAGATAGATCACGAGGACCGTGCCATCTCTTAAGGGAAAGTACACAATTGTCCAATATGTAAGGTTTTATTCATGGATGCAAAAGGGCAGAGTCATTTCATCTCCAAGTGTTTGTCCATAGACTGATTTAATAAGATTGTTTAAATCATGCCGGGTTTAATAAGATTGCTATAATCCTAATGATTAATTAGAACTTCCACCAAATATTTATGAAATGATTATATCAGCAAAATAGCTTTTCTTCAAAGGCAGCAAATGCTTGCTCTTTCTTTGGAAACATACATGTTCCCTTAAAAATGAGGCCCTGACTAAAACTCTACTAAAAAGTCAGCTCCTAATAATTCTATTCTGAAACATTCTGTGAGCTTTTATGGGAGTTGCCTTGGCAGGGCCAATATTTTCAGTGGTGTCAAGGTTTTGTGCTTACCTATTCCTATTAAAATTATATATTTTTGCAGTCCCCAATAAAACTCATTGTATGGTATGCTAGAATAAACCTCAAAATCTCCCTGAAGTGCTAGAAACTTTCAGATATATATCTATTAAAATTTTATTTCTTGAGAAAGTTGCATATGTGCCAAAATATGCATTTAATTGCTGAGATAGTTGTAAGTCCACAAAGCTGTGGTAGAATCATGGAGGGGCACTGATGTGTTCTTCTCTAAAAGTTCATAGCCATCAGCTGGTAGTGGCTATTCCAGTCCTCCAATAGGATTTCTGATGTGGCTGAACATTTTGTGTCTTCCATCTCCCATAATACACTGAGCACTCAAATTACCTTTCCCCAGTTGAAGTTATTATTTCCAGACAGCAGAATAGAAGATTATTTTACCCTTGGAATGGTTGAGGTTTTTGCCCTGGAGAGACAGCATAGTGGCTATGCAAAAGACTTTAATGCCTGAGGTTCTAAGGTCCTAGGTTTAATCACTAGCACCATCATAAATCAGGGCCAATCAGTTCTCTAGTCTTCACATGTGTGCGTGCGTGCGTGCATATTTTGATCTGTATTTTTCTTCCATTAAATAAATAAATATGTTTTTTTTAAAGAATGGGTCGGGTTTCTGCCATATTTCCAAAGGGTCAGTAGAGGCAGGTGTTATTTAACCATTTGAATAGTGAATATCTGGGACCAGACAGTGGTGTACCTGCTAGAGCAGACATATACAATGCACAATGACCAGGGTTCGAGTGCTCATTCTTCACCTGAGGAGGGAAGCTTTACAAGTGTTGGAGTAGTCCTGCAGTACTCTGTTTCTCTCTTTCAATCTTTCACCCCCTTCCCTCTCAATTTTTCTGTCTCTATTAAACAGATAGATATAGATATAGATGTAGATGTAGATGTAGATGTAGATATAGATATAGATAGATAGAGGATAGGAAAGGAAGTAAAATATTTGAATAGTGAACAAAAGTTAATAAAAGTGATTATTTTTATGGTTAGGAAAATAATCATGTTTTTATTGTTATGGTTAGGAAAAATAATCATAATAATTTTTAATATTTTAATTTTATTAGTGATTTCATATTGATCTGTAAGATTATAATAGGGGTATAATTTTTTTAAGGAGTTGAAACAAGACATTTATTCTTTTGCAAAAGGGCATGCTGCCAACAGTGGCCATCAGTCAGCAGCGCGCCCCCTCACCCTTCTCCCTTCTTTCATACCTGACACAGAGCTGTCTCCTCCACCCCTGGGCTGGGCTTCAGAGCTCTCAATCTTCATGCTGCCTAAATAAGGAAAGGAGGAAGAGAGTCTGAGGGTCTCTGCTGGAGGATTAGCAAGCCCTGCAAGGAGCTGACCTAAAGAATACAACACTACTGGCCACAGGTGGTCATAGATAACAATTTATAAAAAGAATTTTTGTAATAAACAATTGTATTCATGTTCTTTTGAAGAGAAGACCTAACTATCTCTTGCCCTCCCACCCTTCCTTCCTTCCTTCCATCTTTCCTTCCTTCCTTCCTTCCTTTCGTCCTTCTATACTTCCTTCTTTTATTTTTAATTTTTTATTTATAAAAAGGAAACATTGAATAAATGATAGGATAAGAGGGGTACAACTTCACACAATTCCCACCACCAGAACTCTGTGTCCCCTCCCCTCCCCTGATAGCTTTCTTATTCTTTAACCCTCTGGGAATATGGACCCAAGGTCCCTGTGGGATGCAGAAGGTTGAAGGTCTGGCTTCTGTAATTGCTTCCCCACTGAACGTGAGCATTGACAGGTCGATCCACACTCCCAGCCTGTCTTTCTCTTTCAACAGGGGTATAATTCTGCACCATTCCCACTACCAGAGTTCTGTGCCCCGATTCCCTCCATTAGAGAGTACAGCAGTTCTCCTAAGGTTGCAGATATGGATTAATTATATATTTCTACAACTATCTATCTATATTTGTAGATTTGACCTCTTTTTTTTGTTCCCATGGTCCCACCCTCTGTTCCTTTCCAAGCCACACCTGAACCTCCTGAATGTCTTTCCCTTTTTCCTCTTCTCTCTCCTGGTCCTGATGGAATTGGAGTTAAGAGCCCTCTGGTCATCTTACCCCTTTCACTTCTCCCCCACTGAAAGTATGGAACAAAACTTTTTGGGTGCTGAGGATAGAAGATTTTGCTTCTACAATTGCTTCTCTGCTGAACATAGGCATTGATGCTTCAATCCATACTCCTAGTCTATTTCTATCTTTCCCTAGTGGGGGAGGGCTCTGAAGAGGTACTTGTTCATAGAACCAGCAAATACCTAAGCCTGGATGCAAACCCAAATCTATACAGTCTCTATAGCCACATTTTATCCCTCTACTCACATCCTTCCTCTTTCCTTTGCCAGGGATATATGTTCTGCCTTCCACCAACCCTTTGGTTTCAGGCCTTATATTGCAGAAGTCTGCCCAGAGAAGTCAGGATGGAATTATAGTAGGATTTACAACTTGGTGACTGAAAGGCAGTAAACAGAACAAAATGATTAATGAACAACAACTAAGAAGTAGCAATAGAGTAGATGAGAATAGGGATCTTAGAGTAGAAAGAAGTAAGGAAGTCTATTTTAGGTATGTTCCTAGTGGCCTATGTCTTTCATAGTTTTTGCTTGAGTTTGATAGCTAATGTAAAGTTGGACAAAAATACTATCTGGGAAGATGGTTTCAGAGTTAAGAGTAGAGCTAGAAAGCTGGATTAGGGCAGAGAGCAGCTCCCAAATTTGAAGAAAATCTATGAATAAAATTAACTGTTTCCCCCATCCACATGACCCAGGGCCCATATATTTTTACATTTAGCACAGGAGCCTATGCAACCTCTGAGTCCCTGTTGGTCTGAGCTCGCAGATCATGGTCCTGGCTGGGAACATTCTAAGTCTCAGTCATTTCTGGACCAGTCTTCTTTGAGTGGCAGGGTAGGATGACCCAGCCTTCCTAGTGAGAGTGGTGAAGTTCCTACCATTGCTATTTCACAGGAAGGACAAGTTTCTGAAGTGGTCCACAAGACGGCTTATGCTGACATTCCTGATAAAAGTGACCATTGGTTCTGAAAATGTGACTTCTTTCTGTCAATCATCTCCTGGGAAAATATTTGAAGTGAAAATTCTCAGATCCAACCCTAGACCTAGAGGTTCAGAAACTCTTGGGTAAGGTCTCAGAAGCCTGTATTTAAATAAGCACACAAGGTGATTCAGATACCTGCTAAGGTTTGAGAAAAATGGCCTAATATAACTATTAGTATTACTAGTACAAAGAAAATTCAACCAATAGGTGAATTTGCGGCCATTCAACCATATTATTTCACATATTAAATAATCTTCTTTGGTCTACATTTTTCTCATTTTTGAAAATAATAGACCCTTGCACACTGATGGTGGGAATGCAAATTAGTTCAACCTTCGTGAAAAACAGTTTGGATTTTCCTGAAAACATTAAAAGTAGACCCACTGTATGACCCAGAAATTCCTCTCCTAGGTGTCCATGAAAATAACACAAAAACTTATCTAAAGACATGTATGCACACCCATATCTGTAACTTTGATATCTGTAATAGTCAACATTTGTCAACAACCCAATTATCCAACAACAAATGAGTGATTAAAGAAGTTATGGTGACTATACACACGGAAATACTACACAGCTATAAGAAATGATGACATTCTGCACATCCAAAGAAACTATTAAACAAACAGAGAGACCCCTCACAGAATGGGAGAAGATCTTCACATGCCAGACATCAGACAAGAAACTAATCACCAAAATATATAAAGAGCTCAGCAAACTTAGCACCAAAAAAGCAAATGACCCCATCCAAAAATGGGCAGAGGATATGAACAAAACATTCACCTCAGAGGAGATCCAAAAGGCTAACAAACATATGAAAAACTGCTCTAGGTCACTGATTGTCAGGGAAATGCAAATTAAGACAACACTAAGATACCACCTCACTCCTGTGAGAATGGCATACATCAAAAAGGACAGCAGCAACAAATGCTGGAGAGGTTGTGGGGACAGAGGAACCCTTTTACATTACTGGTGGGAATGTAAATTGGTCCAGCCTCTGTGGAGAGCAGTCTGGAAAACTCTCACAAGGCTAGACATGGACCTTCCATATGATCCAGTAATTCCTCTCCTGGGGTTATACCCCAAGGACTCCATAACACCCAACCAAAAAGAGGTGTGTACTCCTATGTTCATAGCAGCACAATTCATAATAGCTAAAACCTGGAAGCAACCCAGGTGCCCAACAACAGATGAGTGGCTGAGAAAGCTGTGGTATATATACACAATGGAATACTATGCAGCTATCAAAAACAATGAACCCACCTTCTCTGACCCATCTTGGACAGAGCTAGAAGTAATTATGTTAAGTGAGCTAAGTCAGAAAGATAAAGATGAGTATGGGATGATCCCACTCATCAACAGAAGTTGACTAAGAAGATCTGAAAGGGAAACTAAAAGCAGGACCTGATCAAATTGTAAGTAGGGCACCTAAGTAAAAACCCAGTGGTGAGGGGTAGACATGTAGCTTCCTGGGCCAGTGGGAGCAGGAGGAATGGGTCACAGTCCTTTGGTGGTGGGAATGGTGTTTATGTACACTCCTAGCAAAATGTAGACATATAAATCAGTAGTTAATTAATATGTGAGGGGGAAAATCAATTGTATGTCTCAAAGTTTCTCAAAACACAAACTGAATCTTTTTAATATATAGGCTGTGTATTTGATATGCGGACTCTCTCAAAAGCCTAGACCAAGTAGATTAGAAGCATCCAATAGCACAGCTATATACAAGATACTGGATACTGTACAGCAAACCATAACAAAAGGACTTTTCAAAGTTAACCCAATTAACAAATAATGTGATGATAACATTAACTATCCATTGTCTTTTTGAACCCTAAGACAGCAGGAACCTCACATCTCCACTATAGAGCCCCTACTTCCCCCAGACCTGGAACCCTTGGATAGGGCCCACTTTCCCGTATGCATCTCCCAATCCAAACCAAATAATATTGCATCCGCCGATCACAACCTAACCAACGCAACGATTGCCACCCCAACATGCTTCACCTCAGACTGTGTCCAGAGACTTCACGTGTGGAATGACAACCCTTCAGCTTCATTACTCGGGTGAGACCTTTCCTTTTATAGTACACTCTAATTTCATCTCAGGTAGTTCACTTTCTAACAAAGTCCCATAACCTAGATATACACCAGTTTCTGTGAGAGAGAGCTTATGTTCACACATACCCATAAACTACTGCAAAATATATACCTGAAAGCAGAAGTACACTAGAGTTTGCAGTGAGTACCTCCCTAACACTTCCTCTCCACTATTCCAAGCTTGGGATCCATGATTTCTCAACAAATTGTTTGGCTTCGTATGTTAACTCTCTTTTCAATCACCAGGTTCCAGATGCCATCAGGATGCTGGCCAGGCTTCCCTGGATTGAAGACCCCACCAATGTGTCCTGGAGCTCAGCTTCCCCAGAGACACACCTTACAAGGGAAAGATAGAGGCAGACTGGGAGTATGGACCGACCAGTCAACGCCCATGTTCAGCGGGGAACCAATTACAGAAGCCAGACCTTCTACCTTCTGCAACCCTCAACGACCCTGCGTCCATGCTCCCAGAGGGCTAGAGAATGGGAAAGCTATCATGGGAGGGGGTGGGTTATGGAGATTGGGTGGTGGGAATTGTGTGGAGTTGTACCCCTCCTACCTTATGTTTTTGTTCATTAATCCTTTCTTGAATAAAAAATTAAAAAAAAAAAAGAAAGAAAACAAAATAACTATTAAAAAAAAAGAAAAAAAAAAGAAATGATGACATATTCTCCTTTGCTACGACTTGGATGTAACTAAAGGGAATCATGTTGAACAAACTAAGCCAGAAGGAGAAAGTAGAACACCAGATAATCTCACCCCTAGATGGGATCTAAGAAAAATGCAAAGAGCAATGAAAGATGAATCTTCAGTGGATTGTGGTGTATTGCAGCATATTTGGAGATTCAGAAGGAGAATAGAGAGAGTAATAAGGGGGAAGTTGGAGGTCTAAGTCCCTATGATAGAATAGAATAACAGTTTGGTTGAGGGGGAATGTACTAACACCTGTCTAGGGGCAATATAAAAATGTAGCCACAAAAGCCTATACATCAGCATTTCCTCAATAAAGTGACACTGAAGTTGGAAAGAAAAAGTAAGCAAGAAAGAAAGAGGGATAGAGAAAAAGAGAGAGAGAGAAAGAGAGAGAGAAATAGAGAAAGAAGAGAGAGGAAAGAATGAATCTGAGAATCAGCGCCCTGCCAATACTCAGTCCTAACCTTTTGGCAACACTGAATTGTATTGTTTATTGTAGAGTTGAGACTTTATGTATGAATGATTTCACTACAAAGAGAGAGACCAAGAAACTAGAGCTTGGCACTCCCATATATAGTGCCAGGACTCTGACTTAAGCTATACACATGACAAGGAGCATGTCCTACCCACTGAACTATCTCCAGCCCAATAATGTGAATCATATAAGGCAGAAAATTTTAATATCACAGCTGTTATGAACCCTGACATATGATTCTCCTAAAAATTTAAGAAAATGCCAACATTTGGTCACCCCAAATTTCTCAAGATGTGACCAGGCCTGCTATTTACCAGGTACTTTGATATTTATTATCTCATTATCTCCACAATAATAGTATAAGTAGGTATGATTCACATTTTTACCAATGAAAACTGAGATTCAGGTGGCTGGTTACTTTGTACTTTTTCATAGAACCAGGGAATGCCTGAGCCTGGATGCAAACTCAAATCTGTACAGTCACTACACTCAGTCTTCTGCCTCTACCCACAACCTTCCTCCTTCCTGTGCCAGGGATATGCATGCTGCCCTCCACCAGCCACAAGGCTGCCCTTTGGCTGCAGCCCTACAGCTCTTCCTCACCATTTTTTGTGATTCTTAGCTACTCTATATATCTCTTTTTAGGAAATCCTGGAGACAGCTGTTTCATGTTCTCACAGAAATGTTTTCAGGTGAGTATCCTCAAACCCACTTTCTGTGAGTAGACCAAGAGGCTGGCTTTGTGTTCTGATAAAAAAAAAAAAAAAAAATAGATCGCTTTCTCTCCTCTCCTCTCCTATCCTCTCCCGGATCAACTAGGAATACCAAAGGAGACCACCGGGACCGAAACAAGACAGGACTAGAATGACCACAGAAACTCAGTAAATCACCCGTGAGTACAAACACAAGTGGCTGGTGACAGAGAGGAGAGAGGGGCCTAAGGAGAGATTAATGACTGCTAACACTCAGCAGTTTATCAGTGGAGACACCACCTCCAGTCTGCTCCACCAACAGGGGGACAGCTGAAGGGAGGAAAGGACTCCCCAGAGACTCACCAAGTGCAACTCTGAGTCTCCATTGCTACTACCCTCAGAATCTGGAGCAGCAACAGGGAGGGAAACCAGGGGACAGAGATCTAACCAGGGAAACTCAGGAGAAGACCTATACCTCCGTGGCATAGCTGAGGGGCTGTGAAAGTCTCTTTGCATAACCACTGGATTATCTCTGCCACACCCTGCTTTATCTCTTGGTCAGGAGTCAGTGATTAAGCTAAGAAGCCTATTGATAGTTTAAAAGCCCTCAGGCTCCCATAGCCTACAGGGAAAAAAAAAAAGGCTTTTACACCACTGAGCTCCAACTCAGGGATTGAAAAAACTGTTAACATATATAAAATGGTTAAAACAACAAGAAAAAATATTGGAGACTCGAACCAGGACAAGAGTCCAGCTAAAAGTCCTCCAGAGGGTGAAGCACAAAACAACGAGTTCAACATCCAAACATTAGCTAAGGAAATAATAACAGGAGTGAGTAAAGAATTTGAAAAAATTGTAATCAGAAATGCAGGAACAACAAATGAGAATATGGAAGAAAATTCTAATTATCTCATGGTTATTAGAGAGCTGAAAGCTGAAATCGCTGAGCTAAGAAGGCAACTAGCTGAACAAGCTAAAACAGTATCACAGCAGGGCAACAAAATAGAAGAACTCCAGAAAGCAGTAGAGGGCAGAGAGAATAGAATCAATGAGGCTGAAGACAGAATTAGCAAGATTGAGGATGAATTAGAGACAACAAAAAAAGAAGAGATCTAAAAAAGAGATTAAAAGATGCTGAAAACAACAACAGAGTCCTATGGGATGACTTCAAAAGAAACAATATACGCATTATTGGCTTACCAGAGGAAGAAAGAGAAGGAGAGGAAGAAAGCATTCTCCAGGCCATAATAGCTGAAAATTTCTCTAGTCTAGACAACACCAAAGACATAAAGATTCAAGCAGCCCAGAGGGTCCCAAACAGAATTAACCCAGACATAAAGACACCAAGACATGTCATACTTAGATTGGAAAGGAATAAGGATAAAGAAAGGATCCTCAAGGCTGCAAGAGAAAAACAAAGAGTCACCTACAAAGAAAAACCCATAAGATGAGCAGCAGACTTCTCCATACAAACACTACAGGCCAGAAGAGAATGGCAAGATATCTATCGAGTGCTCAATGAGAAAGGCTTTCAGCCAAGAATACTATATCCTGCTAGACTGTCATTCAAACTAGATGGAGGCATCAAAACCTTCTCAGACAAGCAACAGTTGAAGGAAGCAACCATCACCAAGCCTGCCCTGAAAGAAGTTCTGAAAGGTCTCCTATAAACAACCAGACCACCACAAATAGGACATATATAAAAACACTCTAAAACTCTACAAGAATGGCGTTAAAATATCTTCAATCTTTGATATCAACAAATGTCAATGGCCTGAATTCACCTATTAAAGACACAGAGTAGGAAGATGGATCAGAAAACACAACCCAACAATATGTTGTCTACAGGAAACTCACCTAACGCAACAAGACAAACACAGACTTAAAGTGAAAGGATGGAAAACTATCATTCAAGCCAATGGCCCACAAAAAAGGGCAGGAACAGCTATTCTCATATCTGACATGATAGACTTTAAAATAGATAAGATTAAAAAAGATAGGAATGGACACTACTTAATGCTCAGAGAATCAGTCAATCAAGAGGACTTAACAATTATTAACATCTATGCACCCAATGAGAAGCCATCTAAATACATCAAACATCTACTGAAAGAGCTACAGCAATATATTAACAGTAACACAATCATAGTAGGGGACTTCAGCACCCCACTATCTCAACTTGACAGATCATCCAGGAAGAAAATCAGTAAAGACATAAGGGAGCTAAATGAAGAGATAGATAAACTAGAACTATTGGACATTTTCAGAGTCATTCATCCCAAGAAACTGGAATACACATTTTACTCAAATCCACATGGATCATTCTCAAGGATAGACCATATGTTAGGCCACAAAGACAGCATCAGCCTATTCAAGAGCACTGAAATCATCCCAAGCATCTTCTCAGACCACAGTGGAATTAAACTAACACTTAACAATCAACAAAAGATTAGTAACAGTGCCAAAATGTGGAAGCTCAACAGTACACTTCTTAACAACTTCTAGGTCAAAGAGGAAATCAAGGAAGAAATCAAAATGTTCAATGAAAATGAAGACACAAGCTATCAAAATATTTGGGACACAGCTAAAGCAGTCCTAAAAGGGAAGTTCATAGCTATACAAGCACACATTAGGAAATAAGAAAAGGCACAAATAAACAGCCTGATTGCACATCTTAAAGACCTAGAAGAAGAACAACAAAGGAATCCTAAAGCAACCAGAAGGACAGAAATTACTAAAGTTAGGGCAGAAATAAATAACATTGAGAATAGGAAAAACATACAAAAGATCAATGAAAGTAAATGTTGGTTCTTCGAAAGAGTAAACAAAATCGACAAACCTTTAGCCAGACTCACAAAACAAAAAAGGGAGAAGACCCAAATAAATCGGATAGTAAATGAAAGAGGAGAAATCACAACAGACACTGCAGAAATTCAACATATCATGCGAGGCTTCTATGAACAACTATATGCCACCAAGCTAGAGAACCTGGAAGAAATGAATGATTTCCTAGATACCTACCAACTTCCAAAACTAAGTAAAGAAGAAGTGGATAACATGAACAGGCCCATCACAGCTAATGAAATTGAAACAGTTATCAAAAATCTTCCCAAAAATAAAAGTCCTGGACCAGATGGTTTTACAAATGAATTCTACAAAACTTTCAAAGAAGAACTAATACCTCTACTTTTAAAAGTCTTCCAGAAGATTGAAGACACTGGAATACTCCCTGCCAGCTTCTATGAAGCCAACATCACCCTGATACCAAAAGCAGACAGGGACACAACCAAAAAAGAAAACTACAGACCAATATCTCTGATGAACATAGATGCGAAAATATTGAACAAAATTCTAGCCAACCGGATACAGCAGTATATCAAAAAGATTGTTCATCATGACCAAGTGGGGTTTATCCCAGGCATGCAAGGTTGGTTTAATATACGTAAATCAATCAATGTGATCCACCACATCAACAAAAGCAAGACCAAAAACCACATGGTCATATCAATAGATGCAGAGAAAGCCTTTGACAAAATACAACATCCCTTTATGATCAAAACACTACAAAAAATAGGAATAGGTGGAAAATTCCTGAAGATAGTGGAGTCTATATATAGCAAACCTACAGCCAACATCATACTCAATGGTGAAAAACTGGAAGCATTTCCTCTCAGATCAGGTACTAGACAGGGATGCCCACTATCACCATTACTATTCAACATAGTGTTGGAAGTTCTTGCCATAGCAATCAGGCAGGAGCAAGGAATTCAAGGCATACAGATTGGAAGAGAAGAAGTCAAACTCTCCTTATTTGCAGATGACATGATAGTATACATGGAAAAACCTAAGGAATCCAGCAAGAAGCTTTTGGAAATCATCAGGCAATACAGTAATGTGTCAGGCTATAAAATTAACATTCAAAAGTCAGTGGCATTCCTCTATGCAAACACTAAGTTAGAAGAAATTGAAATCCATAAATCAATTCCTTTTTCTATAGCAACAAAAACAATAAAATATCTAGGAGTAAACCTAACCAAAGAAGTGAAAGACTTGTATACTGAAAATTATGAGTCACTACTCAAAGAAATTGAAAAAGACACAAAGAAGTGGAAAGATATTCCATGTTCATGGGTTGGAAGAATTAACATCATCAAAATGAATATATTACCCAGAGCCATCTACAGATTTAATGCTATCCCCATCAAGATCCCAAGCACATTTTTTAGGAGAATAGAACAAATGCTACAAATGTTTATCTGGAACCAGAAAAGACCTAGAATTGCCAAAACCATCTTGAGAAAAAAGAACAGAACCGGAGGCATCACACTGCTAGATCTCAAACTGTATTATAGGGCCATTGTCATCAAAACTGCTTGGTACTGGAACATGAACAGACACACTGACCAGTGGAATAGAATTGAGAGCCCAGAAATGAGGCCCCACACGTATGGACATCTAATCTTTGATAAAGGGGCCCAGACTATTATATGGGGGAAGCAGAGTCTCTTCAACAAATGGTGTTGGAAACAATGGGTTGAAACATGCAGAAGAATGAAACTGAATCACTGTATTTCACCAAATACAAAAGTAAATTCCAAGTGGATCAAGGACTTGGATGTTAGACCAGAAACTATCAAATACTTAGAGGAAAATATTGGAAGAACTTTTTACCGCATAAATTTTAAAGACATTTTCAGTGAAACGAATCCAATTACAAGGAAGACTAAGGCAAGTATAAACCTATGGGACTACATCAAATTAAAAAGCTTCTGCACAGCAAAAGAAACCACTACCCAAATCAAGAGACCCCTCACAGAATGGGAGAAGATCTTTACATGCCATACATCAGATAAGAGTTTAATAACCAACATATATAAAGAGCTTGCCAGACTCAACAACAAGACAACAAATAACCCCATCCAAAAATGGGGGGAGGACTTGGACAGAATATTCACCACAGAAGAGATCCAAAAGGCCGAGAAACACATGAAAAAAATGCTCCAAGTCTCTGATTGTCAGAGAAATGCAAATAAAGACAACAATGAGATATCACTTCACTCCTGTGAGAATGTCACACATCAGAAAAGGTAACAGCAGCAAATGCTGGAGAGGGTGTGGAGTCAAAGGAACCCTCCTGCACTGCTGGTGGGAATGTCAATTGGTCCAACCTCTGTGGAGAACAGTCTGGAGAACTCTCAGAAGGCTAGAAATGGACCTACCCTATGACCCTGCAATTCCCCTCCTGGGGATATATCCTAAGGAACCCAACACATCCATCCAAAAAGATCTGTGTACACATATGTTCTTGGCAGCACAGTTTGTAATAGCCAAAACCTGGAAGCAACCCAGGTGTCCAACAACAGATGAGTGGCTGAGCAAGTTGTGGTATATATACACAATGGAATACTACTCAGCTGTAAAAAATGGTGACTTCACCGTTTTCAGGAGATCTTGGATGGACCTTGAAAAAATCATGTTGAGTGAAATAAGTCAGAAACAGAAGGATGAATATGGGATGATCTCACTCTCAGGCCGAAGTTGAAAAACAAGATTAGAAAAGAAAACACAAGTCGAACCTGAAATGGAATTGGAGTATTACACCAAAGTAAAAGACTCTGGGGTGGGTGGGTGGGTGGGTGGGGAGAATACAGGTCCATGAAAAATGATGAATGAAATAGTGGGGGTTGTATTGTTAAATGGGAATCTGGGGAATGTTATGCATGTAAAAAAAAAAAAGAAGAAGTAGAAACGCAAAGCAGAAATTGACTGAGTTTGGAGTATGGCACCAAAGTAAGAAAGCAGAAGTACACTAGAGTTTGCAGTGAGTACCTCCCTAACACTTCCTCTCCACTATTCCAAGCTTTGGGTCCATGATTGCTCAACAATTTGTTTGGCTTTGTATGTTAACTCTCTTTTCAGTCACCAGGTTCCAGGTGTCATCAGGATGCCGGCCAGACTTCCCTGGACTGAAGACCCCACCAATGTGTCCTGGAGCTCAGCTTCCCCAGAGACCCACCCTACTGGGGAAAGAGAGAGGCAGACTGAGAGTATGGACCGACCAGTCAACGCCCATGTTCAGCGGGGAAGCAATTACAGAAGCCAGACCTTCTACCTTCTGCAACCCACAGTGACCCTGGGTCCATGCTCCCAGAGGGATGGAGAATGGGAAAGCTACTGTGGAGGGGGTGGGATGTGGAGATTGGGTGGTGGGAATTGTGTGGAGTTGTACCCCTTCTACCCTATGGTTTTGTTAATTAATCCTTTCTTAAATAAAAAAAAAGAAAGAAAGGAAGGAAGGAAGGAAGGAAGGAAGGAAGGAAGGAAGGAAGGAAAAAAAATAAAGCAATAGGAAGGCCCTCCGGGGTTAATTAAGCACTGGAAAACCCATCTTCCAATTGTCTCTCAATTAGCTTGATTTGTCCATCCTCTAAAATGATGGATTACTCCAAAGAAGAAATACACTGAAGATGGTAGCAATCAGTCATATATTAGAGTGTGAATTCACTGATTAGATCTTTTTAAAATTTTTTAGAGGTGAAAAATAAGAACAGAAAGGAGAAACACAAATTAGATGTTGGTTTGGGTTTGGTACATGGCACCGAAATAAAGAACTCTGGAAAGGGGTTTGGCTTTCAGGTACTGGTGCATTAGGGTGGAGAAGGACATAGGCTGGAGTTGAGAGTGCTCTGTGGAAAAATGGAGACATTTTACCCATTGTATCAACAACTGTATTCACTGTAAATCATTAATTCCCCCAATAAACATATATTATTGATTGATTGGATGGATGGAAACAGATGAATGGATAGAGAAAGGGGGAATAGAGAATGGATAGAGAAAGGGGGAATAGAAAGGGGGAATAGAATCTTAGCTCATGAAGTTTTTTACTGCTGCAGGTGGGACAGGGGGCTTGAACCCAGGTCCTTGAGCATTGTAACACACTCTGTCAGGTGCTCTACCACCCTGCTCCCACTAATGAGATCTTTTACTCTTTCACTCAAAAGCGGATCTGTACATGAGGTAGAGAAACAAAGGGGGTGCAGATGACAGGGCTTTTCTACAAAAACTGATTCTGGAGGAGATAAAGGTGACTGGCAAGAGCACCAGGGTACGAAGAACCTGTAGGAAAAGGCCAGCAGCAAGAAGATCATTACTGAGAAAGTAAGGACAGAGTTCATCACTTGATCATTTTACCATGAGGAGGATTCTGCTCATTAACTCCATGCTCTGGCTATTTTGGCCAAGGTCTTTAATTCCAAGATGCAGCAGTCTAGAACATAATTTATTTGCTTAGTATCACGCAGACAAAATATCAGCAGAGCCAGAAACAGCTCTCAGGGCTCTGCCTTGCTGTTTTCTGGGAACACATGCCTCACTGTGGAACAAAAATCAAAGTCAGTGGGAAAGTAAAGACAATTAAAGAACAAGACCACGCACACAGTGGCTGCAATATGTTGAAGTTGAATATGAAAGTACATTCTATATGACCAAAAATTCAAACAATGTTAAAAGGAAGACAGCTCCAAAGAAATGCTTCTGATCACTGTTCCACAAGACTGGGGGCTTGAGGGATATGGTTTCAAAGCACTGCACAAGGTTTTAACTGCTAGGTTTCCATCAGTTTTAATGATGTTGTCACAGCTAAAATTCTGCATATTATTTTTTGATTATTGAAAATAAATCCTAAAGGCCCAAGAGTTCATAAAACAAAGAAGAGAGAAGCTATCTGTGTTCCTTAGAGAGTGATGCCTGGTCTCAGTGCTCTTTCCTTTTCTCCTGATGTGCAGCTTAGACCCACCGTTTTGAGTTTCAGAGAAACACTTTTCATTCTGAATTTGAAACAATTGTATTATTTAAAAAAAAAAAAAACTGAAAAGGGCCATAAAGATAATTCACTTGGATTGTGTATTCCTTTGACATATGAAAGTTGAATATACGTGACCAGGGTTCAAGCATATATGTGACCAGGGTTCAAGCCCAACCACCACCACATTGAAGGCAGCCTCAGTCCTCTCTTTCAGTTTTTACCTCACTGCTTCTCTGTTGTTACCTAAAAATAAGTAAATAAATAAACAACACTAAGGAAACACAGCAACTAAATATCATATGTAGATCCCGATTCAATCAAAGAAATAGTAAGTAGATATTTTTGAGGCATTTGGGAAAATTCTATTATGGTCTGAATATTAGATAACACAAACTTCTTATCACTTTATGTGGTAATGTCTTTGTAAGCTTTTTGTCTTTATATGCATTCATGTATTTTGTAACACTGAAGTATGTAGAGCTGAAATGACATAATGTCCATGTTCTAAAATAATTCATTGAAAGGGAGAAGGGATAGATGTGGTAAGATCCTAATAACTGAGTAGCCTATTTCTGCACATTTAAATTTGTATAATTAAGAAAATCCACATATGTGGAATCTGACTGGATTATATGTAAATTAATCAAATATAGTTATTATGTCATGCTTTCTGATTTAATATTTGTATCAATTAATTGAGATAGAAATTAACTTCTTTTTTTTGTAACTACTTACTTTATTGCCACCAGGGTTATTGCTGGGGCTCAGTGCCTGCACTACAAATCCAACACTTCCGGTGGCCATTTTTTTCCTTTTTTTTTTCATTTTATTCAAGAGGACAGAGAGAAATTGAAAGGAGAATGGAGATAGAGGGGAAGAGAGAAAGATACCTGAAAAACTGCTTCACCACTCATGAAGTGTCCCCGGGTGTGCCACTGCCTGACACCCTAAAGCATTGTTCTCTAAAATGTGTATGATAAACCCTAAGAAAACAATTTCACTGTGATTTGCAGAAGTATATCTAATCAAAGGGAGAAGGAATGCTTCCTTTGTTAATTCTGAGGAAAGTTTTGCACTGAATCATTCTCACCCACTCCACTCTAGCCTTAGCCTCACCACTTTCCCCTTCTCTTCCTCTCTCCATCCTCCAGAATCTCTACTGTACTTCTTTCTTTGCTGCTCTTGAGCTCATGCTGCAACTTGAGGTATATAGGTTTCCATCCTCAATGTCCAGCTTCTCCTGCTGAAATCTAATGTAGCATCAAAGACCAGCACAAAGCAATCACCTCCACAAGGCCTTGCTCCCTCTTCCAGCAGCCAGTATTCTCTCCCTTTCTGGAGACACCCAGCTCTTGGTTTTAGTCTCCAGTATAGTCCTCGTTTCTTCCTTCTGTTTGATTAGGCACATATATATGCTACTCACTAAATGAACTGCAGTAACCCAAATCAGAATAGTAAAAGAAGGAACTGGGACCAAGGAGATTCACAGAGATCCAGAAGCTACTACCAAGCTTATGACTGAAACCAGAAATGGCAAAGCCCAATATTCCAAATGTGATTTCCAAAGGGCATGATGGAAACTGGATTTTTTTTTCTAGCTGGGATAAGCAGAGAGCAAAAGAAATCAGCCTTAGCAAAATGGGCTCTATAGACAATGACAAAATCACATCGGGCAACTCAGCAATCAGATCATAGGAGAAAGCAGTCATGCTCTCCAATTTGGGAAGATGGTCAAAGATAAGCAGAATGCCAGCCAAATGTCCTGGGTCGAGGTCAGATCTCTACACACACAGAAGAAAGGAGACATGAATCTAGAATATAAGCCTGCAAGTCAAACAACCCAGTTGGGTTTGCATGTTAGGATCAGAAAAAGAGAAAGCCCGGAGGTTAAGTTTCTGTGGGCAGGTGTCCCAGACTTACTATTGTAACTTATATTTACTGGGCACATTCATTGAGCCAAATACTGGAGACTCAGGGGTGTGTTACTCAGCATTCTATAGACAAACAGAACCAACTAGACAAGAGAGATGGGAGGGAACATAATGGAGGCAGAAGGGTTTTAATTAGGCAACTTAAATTGATTTACTTTTTTAAAAACATGAAACTGAAACATAAGAGAGTGTTTACACAGCTTAATGTCTTCTCATTTTGCACTATATTTAGAAGAAACTTTTCTGTTCAAAAGTTCTTAAGTGCCTCTCAAGGAGAGTACAATATGCAAGTGGTTGCTCTAATGCTTACAAATTATACCAGCAAAGAATTTTATGGCACATTGTGCCAGGTTTTACAAATGTGTGTGTGCGTTACAAATACTTAACTCACTAGGTTTAAACCTACCACTCTAGTGACGAAGGACTCAGTCAGTCCTCACCAGATTATCAGATAGGCAGATAAATGATAGCAGATAGATAGGTAGGTAGATAGATAGATAGATAGATAATAATGACATTCTAAAAATATATACAAAAATGATACTCAATTGTTAAAATCTTACATTTGCTTCATCTATGCCTTTCACCATCAATTAATCAATGAGTAGATTAGTCAGTTAAAATCAAATAATAAAGTTTTAAAATAAGTCAAGCAGACAAATGCTAGTAACCATCACCCCCAAAGCCAAGGAGACCAGGAAAGTATGGAAAAGAACTACTAATAGGAGATAAAAATGGATATGTCATCATCAGTTCAAATGAATTCATATCAGGAACTGCCAAGCATCAGCAAGTTCCTTCCTGTGGTTATACTAGGAATCCCCAAAGGGAAGACACCAGCTTTGGGTTAAGCACCACTCCTTCTCAGAAAGGCCTGCCTTGAACTACAGGGATGGACTTTCCAGAGGGAAGCAGGTTACTTCACCATTTGTGCTGGCACTGCAGGAGGAAGAAGCAAGAAGCAGACTTTCCTGGAATGTTGTCTGAAGATATGTAAAGAAGAAAGAAAGAGCAAAGGTTGGGAAAGAAAGGTAATTAATACTAATAACAGCAGCAGCCATGATAATAATAATCATCATTGCGGATGAGAAAGCTGCTATGTAGATTCAGATTGCATCCCAACCTAATGGTAAAGAAAAGCAGGGGGTACTGATGAATGTAACTGTGAGAAAAGTAAACTGGATTTTCTTTGAAAAATATGCTAAATAATCTTAGCTTCTATTTTAAAATAAGATTGGCAACAGCCTTATAATTTAGAACAGAAATTTGGAAAGATGGAAAAAAGTGGTTTTTTTCCTAATTAAATAAATCTGAGAGGCTTGTTACAAAAATGGGAAGTATGAAAACTATCACTGAAGAAAACTATGCACAAATACACTACAGGGGTCCAGGCAGTGAAGTACTGGGTTAAGTGCACATAGTATGAAGCACAAAGATGCAGGTTCCAACCCTTGGCTCCCTCCTGCAAAGGGGACACTTCACAAGCAGAAAAGCAGGCCTGCAGGTGTTTATCTTTTTCTCTTCCTCTCCTCTTTCAATTTCTCTCTGTGCTATTCAAAAAAATGAAGAAAGTGGTTGCCAGGAGCAGTGGATTCGTAGTGCTGGCAAAGAGCCCCAGTAATAACCTTGGAGGCAGAAATATATAATAAATAAATGAATATTAAAATTAATAAATAAAAATACTGCACAGAGATAGTCATTGTATACAGTTTTATATATATAATTTCAGTCTTTTATATCCATACAAGTGTACATTTTTTCTTCAAAATCAGTCACATAATTATTAGCCATGTTATAGTATGTTTTCCCCTCATAACAGTATATCATGAAAACACTTCCATTGCACTGAATCTTCAACATTCTTCATCATAATAACTACAAAGTATTCAATGATATAGGTAGACTATAACATTTCTACTAGTTCCCAATAATAAGTATGTGCACTACATACATATATATTTTTTTCTCTCCTTTTTGTCACCAGGATTATCACTGAGGCTTAGTGCCTGCATGATTGTGCTGTTCCTAGTGACTATATTACTTCCGTCCTTCCTTCCTTCCTTCCTTCCTTCCTCCCTCCTCCCTTCTTTCTTTCTTTCTTTCCTCTAGTTTAGACAAAGGCTGAAAAGAGACAGAAAAAGGAGGAAAGAGAGAAGGAAAATCACTGCAGCCTTGCTCCACACTCATATAGTTTCACCCAAGTGCTTCCGTGTGTGGCCCGAAGTTCAAACCTAGGTCCTCAAATGTGGTTACATATGTGCTTTACCGGGTGAGCCACCTACCAGCCCTAGCTTTTGTTTCTTTGACTTATAGCTAATAATAAGCTTTATACCTGCCTCTTATTTTTTATTGGGGAATTAATGTTTTACAGTTTACAGGAAATACAATAGTTTGTACATGCATAACATTTCCCAGTTTTCTACATAACAAGGCCCCACTAGGCCTTCTGCAGGAAGCAAATCCAGGTTTTGGTTGTTGTTTTTTTTTTTTTTTAATTTTTTATTTATAAAAAGGAAACATTGATAAAACCCTAGGCTAAGAGGGGTACAACTTCACACAATTTCCACCACCAGACCTCCTTATCCCATCCCCTACAAATCTAGGTTTTATCTTGACCACTGTTCAACTATACTTTGCAGCCTAGGAAATGGCAAAGTGTTAAAGTGTTGAAATCTCATGCTCCTGAGTTCAATGCCTGGCATTGAAAGTATCAGAGTGTTGCTCTGTTCCCCTCTCCCTCTCCCTCTCCCTCTCCCTCTCCCTCTCCCTCTCCCTCTCCCTCTCCCTCTCCCTCTCCCTCTCCCTCTCCCTCTGTGTGTGTGTGTGTGTGTGTGTGTGTGTGTATCTCTTTTGTCTTTATCACTAGTAATTGTTTTCTAAAAAAGAAAGAACAAATTCTTCAATTTATAAGTCCTTAACTTACTTGTAAATCTGAGCATTTCCAGAGATTAGTGATTTTCACACATTCTTTAGACATAGGGTCTATGATTATGAGAGCGATTTTAATATAGAGTTAAACCAGATCTTCTGTCTTCTGGTCACAGAATTATTTGGATCCTCATCTTGTTTTCCACCAAAAACTAGCTTCATATCTTTAGCAGAAGACTTTATTAGATAAAGAAAACAAGAAGGTCTATAATTACTCTTGCTGTCATTATGTACTGTACTAGTACTGTTTCATTTGTACATTTTAGCTGAATTATAGATTTTTGAATGCCAGTATTGGACTCATAAAAAAGCAGCTGTTCTCTAATATTGTCTTATTAACAAGATTGCCTGATTTTTATATTAAAGCTATATTTATTTTATTTCTCTTACATTTTTGCCAATGTAAATTAAATAGGTATTTTTCTTTGCATTTATTTAAACTTAATTTTGAATACTTGAGTATAAAATATTACAAAATCCAGTTAACATTAATCAGATCCACATTTCTCAAATTCTTATTTACAATAGCACTACATTAAATATGTATGCTTATATGTATATTTTGGATCACTTCCATAAGGTTGTAGAAAGGAAGAAGTTGACCATAGCAAGTCAAAACTGGATATTTACACCAACCCTATTCTCTCACTGTCTTATAGAATTCCCAACACAATATACAATTCCAACTCATCTTCAACAACCAGGCAAATATTTGTGCCAAGCAGCCTAATCAGAAGACATGTGTTCATTTATTAGGTGTTTGTATATTTATGCATATGTTAAAGTCAGGAACCAAAGAGAATAGTCTTTCCACAATAAAATATTTGTGCATTAGCTAGATAAAAACTGGAAAGTTCTTTCCTCTCAATTTATTGTTATAGAATTTTAAAAGAATGCTTTATTGTTCCTTTTTTTTTCCTAGTAAAATGGAGCTATAGTTATATGTTGCTTTATCTTTCCACTGAGTTATTGTTAATTGTCAGTATTTGAGGACCCAAATTCTCAAATGACCTCAGAAATTATGCCTATGAATTGGGCTAGTCAGGGCCAACAGCTCGTACTCAGATCAATAAATTACATTATAGGCCTACTTACTAAACATGTATTGTACAAGCATTGATAACAGACAAGTAACAAATAACTCTAACATTAGGACTAAGAAATTAGATCTCTGCTTTAAATTTCTAAAAAATCATATAAGAAGGGTTGAGAAAATAGCTTACATGGACAGTGTACTGTTTTGCCATGTGCAACAGTTTAATATCATTCCCATTCTTAAAGGTTTTTTTTGTAGCAAATTAATCACCATAACTGGTGGGCAAAGGAGTAATAACTTTTAGAATTCTAGTGGATCCTGAGCCATGAAGAGGTGGTTTTCTGTTCCTCTGGAGTAAATTTCTGCATTGGTCTCTGAAAGCCATGCTCTAGAACTTGCTTTATTTACAATGATCTTTAAAAACAATGCTTGAGAGCCTGCTTTTATTTGTTTATTTAGCTATTTATTTCTTTCTTGAATATAGACAAGGGGAAATAAAGAGGGAAGGGGAGATGGGTAGAGAGAAAGGGAGACACCTGCAGCACTGCTTCCCTCTCATAAACACTAGTAGAGACCAGCGTCTTGAACCCTAGTCCATGCATATCATAATATGTATATATTTTTTATTGTTGGAGATGATGTCGTCATTGTCCTATAGGACAGAGAAAAATGGAGAGAAGAGGGGAAGACAGAGAGGGGGAGAGAAAATCAGACACCTGCAGACCTGCTTCACCGCCTGTGAAGCTATTCCCCTGCAGGTGGTGAGCCGAGGACTAGAACCGGGATTCTTAAGCCAGGCCCTTGAACGTTGCGCCACCTGCGCTTAACCTGCTGCGCTACTGACCGACTCCCCATAATATGTATATTCTGATGAAGGTACCATTGCCAGACGCCTCCTAGAGTCTGCTTTCTAGGCTGGAGAGAGGACTGACTCCCTCCCTATGGAAAGTGAAAGATTACCACCCTAAATCCCAACACACTCACTAGTTAGACATTCACAATCCTTTGTGCCACTCTAGGCTTCTGTTAGCCCCATGCAAATCCTATCTCTTTGGGACTTTGGTAGAGGTATGAAATTTTCTGGCTCTCAGTTTACTCATCTATAAAATGAAAAACTTGGACTAAATATCTAATATTTTCTCCAACCCCTTAAGGCCTCTGAATTTAATATTTATATTAAAGTCCTATGATTTAGACCATAACATTCTATGCAATTGGAGTTTTAAAAGAAAGTTAACATAGAAAATATTAGATTGTTGGGAGCTGGGCGGTGGCACAATGGGTTAAGCACACATGGTAGAAAGTGCACCGACTGGTATAAGGATCCCGAAGCCCCCAGCTCCCCACCTACAGGGGAGTTGCTTCACAGGCAGTGAAGCAGGTCTGCAGGTGTCTATCTTTCTCTTCCCCTCTCTGTCTTCCCCTCCTCTCTCGATTTCTCTGTCCTATCCAACAACAATGTTAGCAATAACAACAACAACAATAATAACGACGACGATAAACATCAAGGGCAACAAAAGGAAAAAAATTTTTTAATTAAAAAAACTTTAAAAATTAGATAATTTATTTATAACTTTTAGCCTTGAAATGTTTGAATCATTTGACCTAAGACAGACTTTAAACATCTTATTATTCACTAAAGAGAATTATATGTGGGGCCAGGCAGTGATGTACCTGGCTAAGCACACTCACTACAACGCACAAGGACCTGGGTTCAAGCCTCTGGTCCCTTCCTGCAGGGGGAAATCTTCATGAGTGGTGAAGCAGGAATACAGGTGTCTCTCTGTCTCTCTCTATCTCCCCTTCCCTTCTCAATTTCTCTGTTTCTGTCCAATAATAAATTAAAATAAAAAATTAATATGCTTGTTTCTAAAATAATTTGACATTATTTTTTTCTAAAGTAAGTTGACATTGGTAATTTTAGTAGAAGCTAAAATTAGTTCCCTCCAAATAGTAATAAGATGCCTAATGTAGATATAAATTAAGAAGCAGTATAAATTAAGATGTATTTATCTGTTCTTTCAAAACTAAAGGGTTAATATTTAATATGTTATCTAGAGATGCTGAAGTTTCATATTTCATTTAGCTTAAATAATACCCTACATTTATGGGTGGTGAGACAGCATAATGGTTATGCAAAAAAACTCTCATTCCTGAGGCTCTGAGCTTCCATGTTCAACCCCCCTTCCAGGGCTGAGTAGTGCTCTGGTAAATAAATGAACAATATCCAACATTTATTATAAAAGGAATTAAGTTTACTAGTGATGCACAGGTCATTCAGTTATTCCCTACATTTATCTAAACTTTTTTCTAACTAATTACTTTATTATTCTCTGAAGTAGTTTCCAAAATTTCACACTTACCAAATTTGCAAAGGAATGTTGTCTCAAGGTTAAGT
Source organism: Erinaceus europaeus (assembly GCF_950295315.1). Taxonomy (NCBI): domain Eukaryota; kingdom Metazoa; phylum Chordata; class Mammalia; order Eulipotyphla; family Erinaceidae; genus Erinaceus; species Erinaceus europaeus. Next base: position 23,182,258 of record NC_080169.1, read on the forward strand.
TTTTAAGACTAACCACCAAATTCCAAAAAAAAAAAAATTAATTTAAAAACTCTTATGGAATAATTGACAAATGTAACAACATGCATTTAAAGTATAGGTGACCCAGATGCAAGCCTCTGGTCCCCACCTGCAAGGGGGAAGCTTCTATCCAATCAAACAAAATAAAAAGGAATAACTAGACTCCTGGGGGAGTGAATTAAATTCATAGTGCAGGTACCTGGCCCCAGTGATAATTCTAGGGACAATAAAATAACAATAAAAAAAGAAAAGAAAAGAAAACGTATCTAATAATTTGATATGCACATGCATTATAACACCGTTATTAGGATAAAGATAACACCTCCACCCCTTCACATAATTAACACAGCTAACTCTTCCTTTACTAAGAAATTCTTAGTTTTATTTAATATTTTATTTCTTTATTAATGAAATAGGGAAAGAGAAAGACAGGCTGGGAGTATGGATTGACCTGTCAACACCCATGTTCAGAGGGAAACCATCTACAGAAGCCAGACCTTCCACCTTCTGCACCCCATAATGATCCTAGGTCCACACTCCCAGAAGGATAAAAATAGGGAAGCTATCAAGGAAGGGGATTGGATATGGAATTCTGGTGGTGGGAATTATGTGGAGTTGTACCCCTCTTATCCTATGGTCTTGTCAATACTTCCATTTTATTTAAAAAAAAAAAAACAGACAAGCAAAAAAACTTAGATCTCCACTCACTAAAGCTGGGATTAGACACCAGTCTTAATTGTTAATTTATTACTCAAAGCTTTCAAACCACCACCAGCAGCATCATAGAGTTCATAGGAAGTGCAGTTCAGGTGTGCCCCAGATCTTCGGACTCAGAATCTGCTTCTCTTAAGCTCTCCAGAATGTCCCTATGAATGTTAACATTTGAATAGCAGTCACTTGAGATTGACCATAGTTCAGGGATTATTTCCCAATGGATTTTGATCAATTCTAAATTTCACTCCCACACATCTCAGTGTAGAGTGAATGGATTCTTCCCTTGGTGCACTTTAAACACATGAAAATCCCATTAAGACAGTTTGACCACAATCCAAGATCAGCTGAAACCATTGATTCTCTGAGGCCCTACTAAACTGAGCAGACTTCAATCAAATAGTAAATCTGAGTCCTTTTCTCATAGAACAGTGATAATCGAATCTATAGACCTTAAAAAGTCCTAGAGACCCTTTAGACTATAATCTTGGCCAGTTATTTAAATTAGCATCTCTGGAACTGAGGTTCTGAAATTTGCATGCATCTGAATTAGTAAAATATTTTTAGAGCAGACTATAGATCTCTATCTCTGACTCTAGTCCACAAATTGGTATAATTGGGGTAGGACCTCAAAAATCTGCATTTGTAACAAGTTTACATGTTCTATAAATTGTTTGTCTCTGGAACATACTTTAAGAATATCTGCTTGAGGAGTTGACCCTAAATAGTCCTACTTGTGGGTATTTTTAAAGAAAATCTAGTGTGTATTCCAAGTTTGATTGCCATTGTCTTTAAAAAAAAAAAAAGAAACCATAAAGCTTGGAAACCAACTGCATCACATTCAATCACACAGACTTCATAGCTCCTTTGGGCACAGACTTTCATAGTTCCAAAAGTTCTTGGCAAAATGAAATGCTCACTAGATATTTTTTTAATCTGAGTCCAGTCACTGCTACTACGTAAAGCCCTCAAAATCTGACTATGATTTGACTTTGTACCCTAGACACCAAGACAGAACCTGACTCACAGGACTTACTGTTTAGAGTTAAAGCTGTTGATTGTTCACCTCTACCAGACACTAGGAGGCAGTCATGCACACTCCCAAGAAAGGACATAACTGTCCTCTGATTTTCATCAAGCTGCCTTGACAGCATATAAGTGTAATCAAAACTTCTAAATGTTGCCACTCATATTACGCAGAAAATTATCTTATCAGTCAACAAGTAAATCTGATATCCTCAGTGGGAGTCCAAGTTTAAGAACTGGTGTCCAGTGGGGAATGTGGTAAGCATAGTCTACGCAGTCCCTGGAGAAACAATACAGAATCAAAGGTTGAAGAAGGTGAGCAGTCCTGTATGGATGAAATGCAACACTTAAGATTTTTTTTAAAGGCAATATAAGGGACAAAATATAACGTATGTGACAGGAATCCAAAAGACAATGCACTACATAAAAGTGGACCTGGAAATATTAGGAGTCACTGAATTTATTAAAATCTGATAATGTGTATTATGAACTTATTCTTCTAATATGTATTATATCGGTTCAATTTTGAGACATTTTTTTATGTCAACCAAACATATCATGTAATGTGTGAATAGTCTACACTACCGGGGCCAGGCAGTAGCACAGTGGGTTAAGCACACATGGCGCAAAGCGCAAGGACTGGCTAAGGATTCCGGTTCAAGCCACCAGCTCCCCAACTGCAAGGGGGTTGCTTTACAAGTGATGAAGCAGGTCTGCAGGTGTCTATCTTTCCCTCCCCCTCTCTGTCTTCCCCTCCTCTCTCGATTTCTCTCTGTCCTATCCAACAACAACAACAGCTATAACATAACAACAATAACAATAAGCCTTCATACAATGTTGCAGGATTGTAAAATAAATATATTTAACATGTTATGAACGTTAATCAAATGTATATTGACTCAAATTGCAGTCAATGGTAGTAAATAACAATTGCTAAGAGCTTAGCATGAGTAGAAAACACCTCTCACTTCACTATTTTTTATAATAATAGAAAACTCCTGAAGATCCATCCTATAGAACTTTCTGTAATGATAGACATGTTATATAACTGAATTTTTATTTACTAATTTGAATTTAAATAGTTACATACAACCTAAAGCTGCCATACCAGACATCCATGTATATAGACTAATGCCTGAGAATTTAATTATAGCCACTTGTTTTGCATATAAGTTTGTAACCATGTACAAAATCTGCCTCTTACTCTGCTACTTGAATTCACAAGATCAAAAAGAAAACAAGTCTAAAAATACTCCAGCTAATTTCATATAGAATAACAACACAAAGACTTTCAATGTGAAATCCACACTCTTTCAAAGACCACAAACTTCCGCAGTTTTATAAACAGTGTCTAAGAAAAAGCAGTCACAATAGGCAGCAGCTTTTGTGTTTATAAACCTTAGGAGAGGGAAAGAGAATTTTTTCTTTTTTTTTTTATGTACAGATCTCTTTACGGACTTCAATTGTGCCACCCAGTGGCAGTATGCATGGATGAATTTCCTAGCTGGGAAAGAATACTGAGTAATTAGGATTACAGGATCAGAAAAAAGAATGATGACCACTTGAGTATTCTGCCTTGTCTGTTTACATTTTGATCATCATATTTTCCCTTTCAAATCAATCAAGCCTTATGGTGCAGCCTTTCTTAAGGATACAAATACAGTACAAATACAAAACAGTAACAATCACTGTGCTTAAAATTTAAGAGGGTCTTCTCTGAAGCACCTCCCTTCAAAGTATTTACACTGTAAGAAAGATATTTCTCAGTTGTCAAATTTTATGTGGAGGTGTATTAGAAGGCTTTTACCTCTGATTAAGAAATTTATAAATAGAAGTTATTGAGGAAGAAACATTTGGTAACATCTTCTTCTGAGGGCTTCAAAACACCTCAATATAAAATTAAACACGGGAGTCGGGCGGTAGTGCAGCAGTTAAGTGCACATGGCACAAAGCCCAAGGGCCTGTGTAAGGACTGGTTCCAGCCCCAGGCTCCCCACCTGCAGGAGGTCATTTCGCAAGCAGTGAAGCAAGTCTGCAGGTGTCTATCTTTCTCTCCTCTCTGTCTTCCCCTCCTCTCTCCATTTCTCTCTGTCCTACCCAACAACAACAACAGCTATGACAACAATAACAACTACAACAAGCACAACAACAAGGGCAACAAAATGAGAAAAAATAGCCTCCAGGAGCAGTGGATTCATAGTGCAGGCACTGAGTGCCAGCAATAACACTAGAGGCAAAAATAAAAATAAATAAATAAAATAAAAATAAATAAAAATAATTTAATTAAACACAGATGTATAATTTTAGTATTCATGAATCATCAGCTTATGCACATTTACAATCACACAAAATTTAGTATGCCAAAAGCCACATTAATCTCTGTATATTGGAACTAATCCTCTGGTAAAGAACTTGAATGGTATTCTAATTTTACATTTTACCTGGAATGCACTGCTATAGAGTCATGTGTAGATTTAAGTGTTTTCACAACATCAGATTTCTCTAAATGGAATTAAAATGCTCAGTATGAAGCATAGGTTAGTTTCTTGTTGATGTAGATTCCAAGAAACAAATGTCTCAGAAACAGAAAGTTAGAGTAACTGAAAGTAACCAGCTCCAAGTGGCATACGTTGTCATTGTAAGGTGGGCAGGTGATGGTACACCCCCAGTTTCCATGACTCAAGATGGGTTGAGACTATAGTAACTTTGGCAGAGAATCTTGCTAGAACTCAAATCTCACAAAATGTAACTCCAGGGACAGTTTGAAGTGACAGAAGCTGCAAATCTTCCCTGGAACAAATGCAGAACAAAAGTGAACATAAACACAAGGAAATAACATGAAATTAACATTGGCCCAGTTGGCATGAATTGTTGACACTTTTGTTGGCAGTTCTAGCAGGAAGATAAAGACGAGTGAACATAGAAAATTTTAAAGGACTTCTAATGTAAAGAGGAAAAAACCTCATTTGTGTACTAAGATTTACTGCATGAGCAAAGGTGTTCATTACATCCAAAGGACTTCTAATATCGCCCCAGATTGGACTATGCTTCAGATACTTCTCAGGACCTGTTTACAGGATACAGTGAAACTCAGGAAATTTGTTTCTTAACACTGTGAATCAATTCTTAGGTGATTTCAACACTATTGTCTGTATTACTCTGAGCAGGCCACTCCAATTCTAAGAAGATTTTGCACTTTCCTGAGATTATCTAAGTAACTCATAACCCCAAAGAACATACCAACTGTCTATCAAAGTTCTTTGAATCCTGAGCCAATATTGACATAAGCAAAATTTTAAAAATATATCAAATGTGAAGTGTTAGCCCCCAAATAATCAAACTATAATATAAATAGGAAAGTACTTAAAAATAGGAGTCATGATTCAGGTCCTCAGTTAGGGGCTGTCCAAGGTGTATCCAGCATGGTTAGGACAAAGAAAAACCGTAAAGTGTCAAGGAGGGAAGTGGTCTGAGTTTAGACCATTTGCTTTGAGTCTTCTGAATTGGTTTATTATTATTATTATTATTTAATTATTGAATATATTTTGGAGAGAGAACTTGAGGAGGGAGAAGTAGAGGGGAGAGAGAAAGAGAGGGAGAGAAAGAGAGAGAGAGAGGCACACCAGCCTGTCTCTCTCAAGTCTTTTTGTTTGGCTATGAATGGTTTATAAAATTCTCTAAGTGTAAGGCTATGTAACATGTGTGCTCAACCAGGTGGGTCACCACCCAGTCCCAGTATAAGGCTATGTATGGGGGGGGGGGGTGTCTTTTGTGACAATCAGCAGGTGGTCCTTGTTGTTTCCATAGTTGCCAAATGCTTCATCAGCAATTTAATCATAAGTTTCTGCATATCATTTAGACATAAGATGGAGACTATTAGGCTAAAAGGCCTAATAGTCTCCATTTAGACAGAAAATGGAGAATGCTCCCACAAGGCTACATGCTAATTATGAGATTAAGCAAAAAAAAAGTATGTAATACAAAAAGCAAGAACTGACCAGGCAGATTCAACATGTGAAGGCCTCCCCTACAACACACCCACCCCCAGCCCCTAGAGCATTTCACTGCATACTAGAACACTTTACAACCTGGTGCCAGCAGACTGATTTATTTATTTCCCATATCTAAGATAGTCCATGATGGATAAGTAACTATGTATACTAGATATGAACATCCTGTCATCTGGACTACTTAGTATGTATTCCTGTGTGAGAGAGAAAGCAGAGCACCAATCCACCATTTCATGCAGAGCTGCGGGGTCAATCCCAGGGCCTCACGCATGCAAAGTATGTGCTCTAGTGTTGATCCACATTCTCAGGCCTGGACATAATTTTTCTTCAGAATATACTAGGAATAATTTATAAACAATACACAATATTCAGAATTTTGTAACTAAATAGAAATATAGCTGGAATATTTGGGTCATGTTGGAACTTAAGTCAAAGGAAAACAATGTATTTATTAAGAGGTCATAAGAAACATGTAAAACCTAGCATAAATTGAATGGAAGAAATGAGAGGAAAGAGGAGAGGGAGGGAAGTGAAGGAGGAGAGGAGAAAGGGTAAGAAAATCTGTATCTATGGACTTTAACATTTTAAATCCTGACTATAATAATAATGAATAGAATTCAGAAACACTTTAAGAACAAAGGAGCAGATAGCATAATGGTTATGCAAGTGGCTCTCATGCCTGAGACTCCAAAGTCCCAGGTTCAAGCGACACTACCATACACCATAAACCAGAACTGAGCAGTGCTCTGGTAATAAATAAATAAATAAATAATAAATAATAAATAAATAAATAAAATTAAGTTGGAGGACTTAAATTCCCTGACTTCAAAATTTGCTACAAAGCTATGCTATTCAAAATAGTCTGGTACTAGCATAAAGACAGACACATATATGCAATGTGCAAGGACCAGGGTTCAAGTCCCTGCTCCCCACCTACAGGGAGGAAGATTTACAAGCATCGTAGCAGGTTTGCTGCTGTCTCTCTCTCTCTCTCTCTAACCTCTTTATTGCCTCTCCCACCTCAATTTCTCTCCATCCTATCTAAGAAAACAAAATGCAAACAAACAAACAAAACCAAAAAATAAAGGGAAAGCCTATTTGGTGAATTCGTAGCGAAGACACCAAACCTTAAGGGCTCCCTGTCACCCATGTCCACTGATCCCTATCATACCCAGGTTGTGACCACAGGCACTGATGGACTCTTGACACTTACATCTCTGGTGAAGAATCAGACTCACTTAAGCCAACTTGACCTCAATTAATTCAGGCACCCACAACTGTGAATCCTTATGGCCTCCCAATTTCACTGAAATACAGACTACTGGGTCAGGTCTTCACACAAAATTAGATAAGATGAGGAGACAGAGGAACCCACCTGCATCAGCTACATCAATGGAACCAATGAGAACTTTAAAACAATGATCCTAATGATATGTACTGAAATGAAATCAATGGAAGAAAAAAAAATAGCAAACAAGGTAAGAGAAAGGGTGTGTGTGTATGTGTGTGTGTGTGTGTGTGTGTGTGTGTGTGTTTCCTGTTTTTCTGCAAGCATGGGTTTCTTAACTCCTAACATCCTAAAGATATTAACAACTTTTTAAATCATATATATCACACTTTTTTCTCACTTGAGTGATTTTATGTGTTTTTCTCATAGAAAGGATTGCAAGTTTCACGTAGTCAAATGCATCATTTTCATTATAAAATCACTCTTCCATACTGTTCTTAAAAATGCACTCCCTTCTCTAGGGTTATATATAGTTTTTTTTTTGTTTGTTTGTTATTTTACCCATAGCATAATTTAAATATGTTGACATTGGAGCCAATCTGCCTAAGTTCAAATCCTAGTCAACTATATATTAAGTTACGTTTTTCTGAGCAGTTTAAATAAATTCTTGATTACCTAATACATACAAGTTACAGCTCACAATACTTAACTTTTGCATCTTTTTATTTTTTACTCTAGTTTTATATTCTACAGGGCATGTTTTAGTTCACTTGGATTTAATTGGTACACAGTAGAATTCCAAGAGTTAGCTTTCAGCTTTCAAACTTCTAGTTGTCTCATTTTTCAAATCAAGTAATCATTTCAGCTGATTCAAAATGGAATATTTATCATAATAATATTTCTTTTATTTATTTTTTAAACATCTTTTTATCTTTATTTATTTATTGGATGGAAACATCCAGAAATCAGAGGGAAGGGGGAGATAGGAAGGGAGAGAGACAGGGAGACACCTGTAGCCCTGCTTCACCACTTGCAAAGCTTTCCCCCTTCAAGCGGGGACCAGGGTCTTGAACCCAGGTCCTTGCACACTATAACATGTGCGTTCAACCAGGTGCACCACCACCCGGCCATAATCATATTCCTTATGTTTGTAACTTTTATTTATTTGCCCATTTGTAGTTCCTACAACTTACTACTTATTATAGTACTTTGCTTCTTTGTATAAAAAATAAAAGCTGAAAAATAAAAATATAATCTCTGATAAATATAATACTAATTCTAAGGGGGTTGGCTGGTGGTGCACCTTGTTAAAAGCACACATTATCACACAAAAAGACTCAGGTTCAAGCTCCCTACCTGCAGAGGAAATGCTTCAGTAATAGTGAAGCAGGTCTGCAGGTATCACTCTTTCTCAATCTCTCTGTCTCACTATCTCTGTCTCTGTCTCTCTCTCTCTCCTCACCCCTCCCACACTCAATTTCTTTCTGTCCTATCCAATAAAATAGGGAAAAAGGAAACTAAGACCATTAGGAGCAGTGGATTTGTACTGCAAGTACTCACTGAGCCCCAACATGACTATGTATGGTGATTGATGTTAATTTGCTGTGTTATCATTCTGCTAGATACACATACAGCAAATTACGTTGTACACCTAGAACTAATACAATGATTTATGCTGACTGGGTCGCAATTTAATAAAAAGAACGAGGGTAGTTCGCTTTGTGATGATATGCAGGAATCTCCAAGAAACGCTATTATTTGTAAAAATACATCTGTAACCAAGAATGTACCACCATTTTTAGTTTGAAAATAAAAAGAGAGGAAAAAAACCAAAAATATACGTTTTTGCTTTTTTTGTGCATTTATATTTATGTTAGGTCATATAAGATATTGGAAACAATGAAGGCCAGCAGGCCTAGTCATGGCACCCAAAAGAGTGGTCCATGGGGAGTCAGGCGGTAGCGCAGTGGATTAAGCGTACATGGAGCAAAGCGCAAGGGCCAGAGTGAAGATCCCGGTTTGAGCCCTAGGCTCCCCACCTGTGTGAGGTCACTTCGCAGGCAGTGAGGTGGGTCTGCAGGAGTCTGTCTTTCTCTCCTCCTCTCTGCTTTCCCCTCCTCTTTCCATTTCTCTCTGTCCTATTCAACAACAACGACAGCTATGACAATAATAACAACTACAACAAGCACAACAACACAACAACAAGGGCAACAAAATGGGAAAAATGGTCTCTAGGAGCGGTGGATTCCATAAACTGAGAAGAGGGGAGAGAGAGAGAGAAAAAAAAAAAAAAAACCTACACAACTGCTTCACCACTCACAAAGGCTTTCCCCCTGCAGATGGGGACTTACCGCTTGAATCTGGGTCCTTACACAGTGTAATGTGTGTGCTCAACCAAGTGGCCACCACCTGGCTCCTGTATTTTTCTAATATTATTAATGAATAACAGGGTTACTTCTTTTTTTAGCTAACTTCTTGAAGATATTAGTCTACCCAGATACTATCCTATATTAGAGGATTTACATCCATATTCAATTGCTAAGACTGTAGTTTTAGGTTAAGTAAGTTCTAGTTGATTTTTCCATACTGTTGTCAAGACAACCATCCCTTTATTCACAACATTGAGAGAATTAGGTGTCAACCTGGCATCTGGACAGAAATAGCCGTTTAATTCCAAGTGTGGATGGGTTAGGAAGTCTGCAAAATTATTGTTCTTATAGATTCACATAACACCTTATAAATACTTCTTGCTCAGTGGGGTCTCAATAAATGTTGCTGACTCATCTGTCACAGAGAAGCAATATTAACTCTGAAGGATTAACTGAAGTCATTTAATCAGAAAATTAATTTAATTTTCCTGTCATGGGCAAAATACTTGCGCAAAGTCTAGAAATATGTAAAGGTGATTATATGGTGTCAAGGATTCAAATGGGAAGTTAGGAGTTAAAATGGTGTGAACAAAACAGATGCAAATCAATTTGCTTCACATTACAGTTGGCAGTGTTAAACACACTTAGCCACATATGGAAGTCATGTTTATTACTTCAAGAATATAGGATCACTTTACAGTGCTTCATATTCAAAAGTCTATGTTAAAGTGCTTTTTGTTTTCAATTTTTGAGCAATTTCTGGGCCAAAGTCTGGCAATCAGGTTGCTAAAACCCTAGAGTAATTGCAAGTTGCTTTCCTCCCCCTGCACTTTACTTCTTGTGGTCCAAAAACCATGATTGTGTCAGATATTAATCTACTACTCAACCACCAAATGGATTTTATTGAAGCTGCTGTAATTCCACTGCCAGAAAACATGACAAATAGCCAGCATGTCACTGAAGATATATGTCTGGTTTTGAAAGCCATTATCATTTAGGAAATATTGCATCTTATGATTCACTGAGTGGTAGCAGTCTCATATGCCCCAAGGTTTCTCTGTATTGATTTCACAAAGTCATTATTACAAACCCAAGTGTCTAGGCTTTGCTAGTCCCACACAATTAAAGGCAAAATCAGTTTCAGGGATCATTAGCAAGAAATAAATATACTCTGCAGTGTTGAGAATCTCAAATTGAGCTTCCACACCCTGGGAATAATGAAAGCTACTTACCTATCTCCCAACCCCAACCCTGCCTTGTTTAAGGAAAATTCAAAAAGGGGGAATTGTTGATTTAATTAAGGTGCTTAAACAACTGGTTGATATACTGTTTTTCAATGCTAGAAAATGAAATGGAACCACTCATACTTAGTCAACACCGAAGTCTGCACAGGCCTGCAAAAATTCCCCTGTACAAAACTGTCACTTAGCATAAACTTAATTACTAGTAAAACTTGCAGTAATTTGGTTAACAAACAACAAGGTAGAACCAGGTCTCACAAAACACCAATAAGGGGGATCCAGGAACTGGTGCACTTGGTTAAGATCACACATTTCCGTATGTAAGGACCCCACTTCAAGACCCTGGTCCCCACTTGCAGGGGGAAAGCTTCACAAGTAGTTGAGCAGGGCTGCAGGTATCTATTTCCCTCTCTATCTCCCCATCCATTCTCAACTGCTCTATGTCTCTATCTAATAATAAAATAAATACAAATTAAAAAATAGAATTAAAATTAAATAGTTAATGAATGGCACTAGGCATAAGAAAAGACATTCTCAGCAGTGGCTAAAATCTGACAATTTTTTTTCTATTATACTGGATTTTAAGTAGCTTAGAGATAGGAAATATTGATATCTGAAAAGGTATGACTGAATACAATTATGTTTAATTAGTTGGCCACCTAGGGAAACATTTGGTATATTGGAGACAATAACTATTTTTTCCCCATAAACCCAGGTGCAAAGAAGTGAGGTGAGGATTACTGTTCTATTCACCCGAAACCAGTTGTATATGTCAATTATACCTCACTGGAAAAAAAATTAAGGAAAAAGAAAAGCATTATCAGTGAGAAGAGCCCTTTGGAGTTACCTGTTGTATTTGACAATAGGAGTGATACTGATATTTTGTTGTAGAGGATATTTTCAGGTCAAACACTACTCAGTGTCAGTAAGCATCCAAAAAGAATAAGTGAGGTGATTTGGGGAAAGCTAATGCAGTTTGCAACGGAGGGAATGGGGACACAGAACTCTGGTGGTGGAACAGTGAAAAATTATACCTGTTATCTCATAATTTTATAAGTTGATATTAAATCATTAATAATTTAAAAGAGAAACAAGTGAGACAGAGAGACATCTGTAGCATGGCCCCATTGCTTTTGAAGCTTCCCCCCTGCAGGTGGAGACTGGTTTGAACCCAGGTCTTAGTACATGGTAATGTTGTTTTAAACACTATGCAAGTACAACCTCGTCCACTTTCAGTCTTAAGTGAGGAGTCCCTTATGTTGGAGAAGTGAGAAGAACATGTATGTGTCTAAGCTGTGGAAAATAAATTGCTGAGAACCAAAATACTAAGGAGTATTTTTTTATCCTTTACACAAGGATAAAAAATAAAATAATATAAATATAAATATAAATATAAATATAAATATAAATAATATAAATATAAATATAAATATGCCAGGTGGTAGTGCATCAGGTTAAGCACACATAGTACAAAGCTCAAGAATCACTCCAGGATCCCGGTTCGAGCCCCTGGCTCCCCACCTGCAGGGGAGTCACTTCACAAGTGGTGAAGCAGGTATACAGGTGTCTCTCTTTCTCTCTCTCCCTCTCTATCTTCCCGTCCTCTCCCATTTTCTCTCTGTCCTATCCAACAACAACAAAAATGGGAAAAAATGGCTGCCAGGAATAGTGGACTTGCAGTGCAGGCACTGAGCCCCAGCAATAACCCAGGAGGCAAATTAAAATAAAAGAAAGAAAGGAGGAAGGAAAGGAAGAAATAAAGGAAGAAAAAAAGAAAGAAAGAAAGAGAGAGAGGGAGGGAGGGAGGGAGGAAGGAAGAAAGAAAGAAAGAAAGAAAGAAGAGAGGAGAGAGAGAGAGAGAGAATAAAAGAAAGAAAAGTTCCAGTTCCCAGGGCCAGACAATGGCACAGCTGGTAAAGCACACATTTTACAGTGTTCAAGGACCCATTTAAGCCCCAGTTCCAACATGTCGGGGGACAGCTTCACAAACAGTGAAGCAGCACTGCAAGAGACCCTCTCTCTCTCACCATATATATTTCCCTTCCCTATCAAATTTATCTCTGTACCAAATTGATTAATTTTTTAAAGAAAGAGTTCTACATTGAAACAGGACTTATATTTGGCAATGTTATATGTCAGAAAGAAGAAGCTGCATAGTATTCAAGAATTAACAGTAATGGTATATAAAATGGCATAAATGTTGATTCCTGGCTAATTTAATGCAATGAAGATCAAAGAAGATTGTGCTTGGTATAAGAAGGTCTTGTTTTGAGTTCTGATTCTGCCATTTAGTTGCTATGACAATGAAGGTATCTCACTGTTTTCCTTGAAACAAAATTTTTTTCTATGGTCCTGCTTTCTCTTCCTTTCTAAGTCACACCTATACCTATTACTATTTCTGAATGTTCTTCCTTTTCTTCTCTCCTCTGGGTCCTGATGAAATTGGAATTCAGAGCTTTCTGGTTATCTTTTCCTAACATTTCTCCCCCACTGGGAATATGGACCAAACATTTTTATGGGGTACAGAAGGAGAGACTTCTGGCTTTTGTAATTGCTTCTTTGCTGGACATGGGCACTGACAGGTCAATCCATACCCCCAGTCTGTTTCTGTCTTTCTCTATTGAGGTAGGGCTCTCGTTCTGGGACACCTTGGTGAGGTCATCTGAGGTTGGGAGAGGGAAACTAACACAAATAGTAATGGATTTTCTTTTTACCTTACCACTTCATCAGCTTAATCACAACACTTACTCTACATTATCATTTGTATACTTGGAGATAAAAAACCAAGCTCAGAATACCTCCTCCTATCCATAGTTCCTCAGCATGATGTACATTTGGAGCCACACAATTTCTCAATTTGGAGGCTGTTACACACCTTTACTCACTCGATACTTGTAACCCTTCTCAGCGGAGACAACACAGCATGCTACCCTGGACAATTGTCAAATGTCCTCTGGATGTTAAAAAAAAAAAAAAAAGGCAAACAGTCCACTGATTTAATTCTATTGAAACTCAGAAAATCCAGAGAAGTACCTCAGATGAGTTTTGTTGAGAATGGAACAGCACCTGAAGAAAATCAAGGAAGCAAGGAAGCAGGGTTGGGTAAAGGAAATGCTGACAGATGTCAATGAATCCACTGTGGATCTTTGGAAGCCTTCAGAACTATATCATATCCAAGAAATGGACTGAATCTTTTATTCTTTTAGCTACTGAATAAGCCATGGCCTATGCAACTATATTCTACAAAGGGTAAAAAAAAAAAAAAAAAAAAGAGAAAATCGAAGGTGAATGGTGTTCCTAGCAGTAGAGCAATGAGTACTACAGCCCTGAAGGAAACTCTAAGCAAAGCACCAGAGCCCACTATTAGCAGAGAAGAATATGAATTCCCTGAAAGTCATGATCATAAAGATTGATTTCAACAGTCTGGAGATTCATCAGAACTCTAGATATGGGCCTACCTTATGACCCAGAAATTACCCAGGGAAAACAAAAACACCTACCCAAAAAGAACTATATACACCAATTTTCATAGCAGCACAGTCTATAATAGCCCAAACTTGGAAGCAACCTAGATGAATCGTTAAGTAAGTTATGGAACATTCACATAATTGAATACATGCATCTGTTAAAGATAATGAGCTTATCTCTCTTGCAATAACATGGTTAGAACCTTAAGTCATTATGTTGAGTGAGATAAGCCAGAAAGAAAAAGACCAATACTGGGACTTGGGCTGTAGCACAGCGGGTTAAGCTCAGGTGGCACAAAGTGCAAGGACCGGTGTAAGGATCCAGATTGGAGCCATGGCTCCCCACCTGCAGGAGAGTCGCTGGGTGAAGCAGGTCTGCAGGTGTCTATCTTCTCTTCCCCCCCCTTCCCCTCCTCTCTCCATCTCTCTGTCCTATCCAACAACAATGACAAAAATAAATAACTACAACAGTAAAAAAAAACAAGGACAGCAAAAGGGAATAAATAAAATAAATTATTTAAAAATGTTTAAAAAGAAAAAAGACCAGTACTGTATGATCTCACTTATAGGAGGAACGTAAGAGCAAAGAACAGTAAAGGAAAATATAAGGTGAAACATGGACTGGCTGTGGTGTATTGCATCAAGCAAAGGATACTGGGAAGGGAACAGGATGAAGGGACATTGGGGTCCTGGCGTGTCTCCTAAACACTAATCAAGAGGGGATGAAAGGTTATGCCTGTGTGTCAAAGACTATACTGTAAACCATTAACTCCCCTCATAAAATTAAAAGGAAAAAGAAGGCCACCAGAAGTAAACAATAAATAAAGAAAAGACAGATTTCAGTTGTCTTTAGAATGGCTTTACTTTCATAATCACAAATTATTTTAAAAATCAGTGCCGGGATTGGGCGGTGGCGCAGTGGGTTAAGCGCATGTGGTGCAAAGCGCAGGGACCCGCGTAAGGATCCCGGTTTGAGCCCCTGGCTCCCCACCTGCATGGGAGTCGCTTCACAGGCGGTAAAGCAGGTCTGCAGGTGTCTATCTTTCTCTCCCCCTCTCTGTCTTCCCCTCCTCTCTCCATTTCTCTCTGTCTTATCCAACAACGAACGTCAACAATGACAAGGCTACAACAACAAGGGCAACAAAAAGGGGGAAAAAATGGCCTCCAGGAGCGGTGGATTCACTGTGCAGGCACCGAGCCCAGCAATAACCCTGGAGGGAAAAAAAAAAAAAAAAACAGTGCCATAATGGTTCAAAGAAATGAGAAGAGCTACTTCTGACACCAATCGATTTTGAAAATGTATCTCATCTGAATGCAGTTCTCCTACGTTTATAACTTGGTTTTTATAAGTTAAAGTACAGAGTATAAAAGTATATAGTGTGAAGCTGCCTAAAATCATGCCAAGTCATACTCTTTTTCAGAAAGTGTTTTCATATATATTTTTTTTTCTTTATAGATAGAGGGAAAGGGAAAGGGAAAGGGAAAGGGAGAGGAAGAGGGAGAAGCAGAGAGAGAACAGCGCTGAAAGTCCCTCCAATGCAACAGGGGCTGAAATCAAATTTAGCAGCTTACTATCCAAGTGAACTATTTTGCCAACCCCAGAACATGGTTAAAGGCTCTCTCTTTTTTTTTTTTTTTTAAATATTTTATTTTATTTATTTATTCCCTTTTGTTGCCCTTGTTGTTTTATTGTTGTAGTTATTATTATTGTTGTCGTCATTGTTGGATAGGACAGAGAGAAACGGAGAGAGGAGGGGAAGACAGAGAGGGGGAGAGAAAGATAGACACCTGCAGACCTGCTTCACCGCCTGTGAAGCGACTCCCCTGCAGGTGGGGAGCCAGGGTTCGAACCAGGATCCTTATGCTGGTCCTTGTGCTTTGCGCCACCTGCGCTTAACCCGCTGCGCTACAGCCCGACTCCCGAGGCTCTCTTAGCTATGATTCATGGTTGCTGGTCTTGATTTGTTTTGTGAACGAATAAAATTTTTTTTAATTCCTTCAGTGGGGTTAGGTGGTGGAACACCCGGTTAAGTACACATAGTGCAAAGTGTAAGATTAGTGTAAGGATCCTGTTTCCAGCCCCAGGCTCCCCACCTGCAGGGAGGACACTTCACAAGCGGTGAAGAAAGTCTGCAGGTGTCTCTCTTTCTGTCTCCCTCTCTATCTTCCCCTTATATCTTAATTTCTCTCTATCTTATCCAAAACATTTAAAAAAAAAGGGTCACAGGAGCAGTGGATCCAAACCCCAGCAATAACCCTAGAGGCAAAAAAAAAAAAAAAAAAACTCCTCAGACTCTCTGAGTTTAAATGAGCATCTCACAAGGCAACAGGATTATTCCAAATCATGTCTGGCAAAACATTTGCTAGTCTCTTTTACTCAAATTATAGTCTGGAAACAGCAATGGCAGAGTGCCAGATTTCTTGCCTACCATTGTCTCATTAAGCTTCAAAATGATGATGTTAAGGCCAATGAGGGCAGTGTTACTAGTTCAATTTTACAGATAAAGCAGAGATTGAGAGGGTTTGGGCAACTTGCATAGTTACACAGTTGTTAAGTGGCCAGGCTGAAACTTGAATCCAGATCTCCCTGACAACAAAATCTCAGCCTTTTTTTTTTTTTTAAATGTATTTACTTGTAAAGTGGAAGCACTGACAAGACCATAAGGTAAGAGGGGTACAATTCCCACCACCAGAACTCCGTATCCCATCCCCGTCCTTAATAGCTTTCCTATTCTTTAACCCTCTGGGAGTATGGACCCAAGGTCATTATGGGGTACAGAAGGTGGAAGGTCTGGCTTCTGGAATTGCTTCCCTGCTGAATATTGGCATTGGCAGGTCAATCCATACTCCCAGCCTATCTTTCTCTTTCCCCAGTGGGGCAGGGCTCTGGAGAAGCTGGGCTTCAGGGCACATTGGTGGGGTTGTCTGTCCTGGGAAGTTCAGTTGACATCACTGTAACATCTGGAACTTGGTGGCTGAAAAAGAGTTAACATATAAAGCCACATAAATTGTTGACTAAACATGAACCTAAAGGCTGGAATTTTGCAGATGAATATTTGGGGTCTCCGTTTTGGAAATAGATAGTAGGCCTATTTTAGGTATTCTAAAGGGCCCATGACTTTTTAAAAAAAATAAACATTCTTTATCATATCTTCATGCTTTTAATACATAAAAATCTAACCTCTGGAGCTATTAAGGGAAGAAATATCATAACATACACTGCCCTTCATCTCTGGGACAAACACATATGCCTCAGCTGTTCTCTTAAATTTTTTATAGAGACAAAGAGGCATGGAGATGTTCACATAATATATTTCTATGATTTCTAAATCTTCATAACACCACTCTGAGATTGAGAATAGTGGCCTGAAACCTTAGGTAACGAAACAGTGAGCAGGAAATGGACTTGGTCCATACAGCTACTGTGTGTTGTAGGTTCTGCCCTGACCTGGCTTATCACCAAGCTCTGAGTTCTGGGCAGTTGGTCCTGGGCAGTAGTGTCTGTATTCACTTCCAATAGGCCATTAGACATCTTTCCCTTCATTTTCCAGAGATAGTTTTGATTGCAAAGCTGGCAATACCTCCATAATATCTTAGCTCCATAACCTCTGCTTTTAACTGTTATGCCATATACAGGCAATTTCACTATCAGAACAGGAGTTCCTTGATGAACCCATGTCCTGGGCATACAGCCTGTGTGACACAAAGGGCACTGAGCTCAGTGGTGCTACACTTGGTTTACTGTCCTGCTGTCACTGTCTTAAAATGCATAATTGAACCTGTATTTACATTTCACACTTAAGTCAGAATGTACAGATTCCTTCCTGCATAGGGAGTACTTACCAGCAAATTCATACCTTAAGGATATCTTTAATCAGTTGGGATTCTTATAAAGCAGAAAGCTTCTGGGGTCAGATAGTACACCTGGTAAAATATATGCCCTGACACATGCACACAGCTCAGGTTTGAGCATCAGTGCCACATGAGAGTGCCATGGTCCTAAGGGACAACTACACCCATCTGTAACAACTGTTCCAGAGTTATTGAGATGACTGGGATGCCAAATATATATATTTATATATTTATATAAATAAATATATATATATATATATATATATAGAGAGAGAGAGAGAGAGGGAGAAAGAGAGAGAGAGAGAAAAGAAAGACCAAAAAGTTTCTGCCTTTGTTTTCATCATTAGTGACTTTTAGTTATGTTTGCATTTTTTACAAATATCTAGAAAAATTCAATTTTTGAATCCTATTTTGTTAATCTGAAAATGATTTCCTTTTCCCCAAAATACTGATCTCTATTCAAAAATCATATAGCAGTTAAGAAGACAAGAACCAGATAACCTCTGCAGGTTGAAATTAGTGTCACAAAGAAAGGAATTGAATGGCTTTCAATGAACATTTTGTTCTGACTGGCAAAGTATAGGAACAATTTAGAAGGGCTTTTGAAAAACCAGCCACTCCCTAGGAGGCCAATGCAATAAACAATGCTTTCTTTCTTGAGTCATTAGATATGCTTTGCAAGCCCACGTGTGTGTGTGTGTGTGTGTGTGTGTGTGTGTGTGTGTGTGTGTAGGACATAAGTTGTATATAAATCAGGAAGAAATTATATATTTTTTTCTTTCATTTTATTAGAGGGTCAGTAGTTTAGTACAGTTGTTGACACATGGTTACAATTTCTTATCTCCCCATGATAGATATCTACAAAACACTCTCAAGAAGTTAAAAATTTGATGTAAGTGATCTTGGATTTACCTAGACCAATGTTTCAAGAAAAGGGTCAGAAATCAGTATTTTTTAAAATAATTTTGGCATATATTTGTTGAATAACTTACACTAGAAACAAAGACTTTCTGAAAAATAGCTAAGCACTTGCTAATAATTCAAACAGCTATTTAATTATTACTATTTCTGAACAGCAAATCATTCATATTACTAAAACTTAAAGAGTCATGCAAAGGAAAGTATACCTTCCTACCAAACTCTTCAATCCCTCAATCCAGAACATTTCCCTGAGTGCAGTACCAGTAGCCTGACTCTTCCAGGAATATTGGACTAGTGATGTATTTTTTGAAAAGGAGGAAAGGAAAGGAAAGGAAAGGGAAGGGAAGGGAAGGGAAGGGAAGGGAAGGGAAGGGAAGGGAAGGGAAGGGAAGGAAAGGAAAAGAAAGAAGATGCCATGTGTCCAACAACAGAATAATAACCAGAGACTTCCAGAGGCAGGGCTATGGAGCAGCAGCTGCTGTGTTTCTCTCCTCTCCTCTCCCCAGTCAACTAGAAACATCTAAGGAGAACACCTGGGGCCACAACAAGACAGGGTTAGAATGACTTTGAGAACCCACCAAGTCACTGATGAGTGCAACATGTGTGATTTGTGGACAGAGAGGAGCCTAAGGAGATATCCTGGGTCTAAAGCTCAGTGGTAGAGCATTTGACTGCAAAATAGTGGAGCTACAGAAAATAGCAGAGGGGAGAGAAAATAGAATAAATGAGGCTGAAAACTGAATTAGCAAGATTGAGGATGAGTTAAAGAAAACTAAGAAAGAAGTAAGAGATCCCAAAAAAGAATAAGAGATAATGAAAGTAACAATACAGACATATGGAGGACTTCAAAAGAAATAATATACACATTATTGGCTTACCAGAGGAAGAAAGAGAGGGAGGGGAAGAAAGCATTCTCCAGGACATGATAGCTGAGAACTTCTTTAATCTAGACAACATAAAAGATATAAAGATTCAAGAAGGCAAGAGGGTCCCAAACAGAATGAACCAAGACTTAAAGACACCAAGACACATCATATTTAGAATGAAATGTAATAAGGATAAAGAAAAGATCCTGAAGGCTGTAAGAGAAAAACAAAGAGTCACCTACAGAGGAAAACCCATAAGATTAGCAGCAGACTTTTCCACACAAACACTACAGGTCAGAAGAGAATGGCAAGATATCTATTGAGTGCTCAATGAGAAAGGCTTTCAACCAAGACTACTGTATCCTGATAGACTGTCATTCAGACCAGATGGAGGCATAAAAACTTTCTCAAACAAGCAACAGTTGAAAGACAACCCCAACAATGTGTCCTGGAGCTCTGATTCCCCAGAACCCTGCCCTAGGGAAAGAGAGAGGCAGGCTGGGAGTATGGATAGAACTGTCAATGCCCATGTTTGGTGGGGAAGCAATTACAGAAGCCAGATCTTCCACCTTCTGCATCCCACAATGACCTTGGGTCCATACTTACAGAGGGTTAAAGAATAGGAAAGCTATCAAGGGAAGGGATAGGATATGGAGTTCTGGTGGTGGGAATTGTGTGGAGTTGTACTTATCCTATGGTTTTGTCAGTGTTTCCTTTTTATAAAGAAAAGAAAAGAAAAAGAAAATTCAACCTAACCAGAAAAAAAAAATTGCTCACCATGACCAAATGAGGTTTATCCAAGGGATGCAAGGTTGGTTTAACATAAATCAATCAACGTGATCCACTGCATCAATAAAAGCAAGAGCAAAAAGTACATGGTTGTATCAATAGATGCAGAGAATGCCTTTGACAAAATCCAATATCCCTTTATGATCAAAATGCTACAAAAAATGGGAACAGATGGAAAATTCCTCAAGATAGTGGAGTCTATATATCACAAGCTGACAGCCAACATCATACTCAGTGGTGAAAAACTGAAAGCACTACTCAAGGAAATAGAAAAAGACACAAAGACATGGAAAGATATTCCATGTTCATGAGTTGACAAAATTAACATCATTAAAAATAAATATACTACCCTAAGCCACACACAAATTTAGTACAATCCCCATCAAGATTCCAACCACTTTTTTTATTTCTTTATTGGGGAATTAATGTTTTACATTCAACACTAAATACCATAGTTTGTACATGCATAACATTTCCCATTTTTCCATATAAAAATACAACCCCCACTACTTCCTCTATCATCCTTTTTGGACCTGTATTCTCTACCCACCCACCCCAGAGTCTTTTACTTTGGTGCAACATGCCAATTCCAGTTCAGGTTCTACTTGTGTTTTCTCTTCTGATCTTGCTTTTCAACTTCTGCCTGAGAGTGAGATCATCCATATTCATCTTTCTGTTTCTGAATAATTTCACTTAACATGAATTTTTCAAGGTCCATCCAAGATCGACTGAAAATAGTGAAGTCACCATTTTTAATAGCTGAGTAGTATTCCATTGTGTATATATACCACAACTTGCTAAGCTACTCATCTGTTGTTGGACACCTGGGTTGCTTCCAGGTTTTTGCTATAACAAATTGTGATGCTAAGAACATATGTGTACACAGATATTTTTGGATGGCTGTGTTGGGTTCCTTAGGGTATATCCCCAGGAGAGGAATTACAGGATCATAGGGTAGGTCCATTTCTAGCCTTATGAGACTTCTCCAGACTGTTCTCTATAGACGCTGGAAAAATTTACATTCCCACCAGCAGTGCAGGGGGGTTCCTTTGACCCCACACCCTCTCCAGCATTTGCTGCTCTTACCTTTTCTGATGTATAATACTCTCACAGGAATGAAGTGGTATCTCATTGTTGTCTTTATTTGTATTTTTCTGACAATCAATGACTTGGAGCATTTTTTCATGTGTTTCCTGGCCTTTTGGATCTCTTCTGTGGTGAATATTCTGCCCATGTCCTCTCCCCATTTTTGGATGGGGTTATTTGTTTCTTCGAACCACTTTTTTTTTTAGGAGAATAGCACAAATATGACCAATATTTATCTGGAACCAGAAAATTCCTAGAATTGAAAAAACAATCTTGAGAAGAAAGAACAAAACTGGAGGAATCGCACTCCCAGATCTCTATTTTATAGGGCCATTGTAATCAAAATTGCTTAGTACTGGAACATGAATAAACACACTGACTAGTGGAATAGAATTGAGAGCCCAGAAGTAAGCCCCTATACCTATGGACATCTAATCTTTTACATAATTACCCAGACTACAAATGGTGTTTGAAAAAATGGACTGAAACATGCATAAGAATGAAACTGAACCACTATATTTCACCAAACACAAAAGTAAATTCCAAGTTAATCAAGGACCTAGATATTAGACTGACCAGAAACTATCAGATACTTAGAGGAAAATATTGACAGAACTCTTTTCCATATAAATTTTAAAGACATCTTCAATGAAACAAATCCAATTACAAAGAAGACTAAGGCAAGAATAAACCAATGGGATACATCAAATTAAAAAGCTTCTGCACAACAAAAGAAATCAATACTTAAACAATACTTAAACTTAAAGAGACCTCTCACAGACTGGGAGATCTTTACATGCCATACATCAGAAAAGAGTTTAATAACCAAAACATATAAAAAGCTTGCCAAATTCAACAACAACAACAACAAAATGACCCCATGCAAACATGGGGAGAGGACATGAACAGAATATTAACCACAGAAGAAATCCAAAAGGCCAGGAAACACATGAAAAAATGCTCCAAGTCATTGATTGTCAGAGAAATGCAAATAAAGACAACAATGAGATACCACTTCACTCCTGTGAGAATGTCATACATCAGAAAAGATAGCAGAAACCAATGCTGGAGAGGTTGTGGGGACAAAGGAACCCCCTGCACTGCTGGTGGGAATGTAAATTTTTCCAACGTCTGTGGAGAACAGTCTGGAGAAGTCTCAGAAGGCTAGAAATGGACCTGCCCTATGATCCTGTAATTCCTCTCCTGGGGATATACCCTAAGGAACCCAACACAGCCGTCCAAAAATACCTGTGTACACATATGTTCTTAGCATCACAATTTGTTATAGCAAAAACCTGGAAGCAACCCAGGTGTCCAACAACAGATGAGTAGCTTAGCAAGTTGTGATATATATACACAATGGAATATTACTCAGTTATTAAAAATGCCGATTTCACTGTTTTCAGCCCATCTTGGATGGAGCTTGAAGAAATCATGTTAACTGAAACAAGTCAGAAACAGAAAGATGAATATGGATGATCTCACTCTCAGGCAGAAGTTGAAAAGCGAGATCAGAAAAGAAAACACAAGTAGAACCTGAACTGGAATTGGCATGTTGCACCAAAGTAAAAGACTCTGGGGTGGGTGGGGGAAGAATACAGGTCCTAGAAAAGGATGGCAGAGGAAGTAGTGGGGGTTGTATTGTTATATGGAAAACTGAGAAATGTTATGCATGTACAAATTATTATATATACTGCCAAATATAAAACATTAATCCCCCAATAAAGAAATTAAAAATAATAATAATTATTATTATTATTATTTAGAGAGTATGTGGTATATTCTCAGTATTTATCTCACCAAAGGAAGTAAAATCTGATGACCTCGAAAAATGAAATAGAAATGAATGTATGTTCTCCAAGTTAAAAAAAAAAGACTAATAACCAAAATATACAAAGAGCTCACCAAACTCAGAAAGAAAAAAAAAAAAAGACACCTTCCAAAAATAGGGAGAAGACATGGACAAAACATTCACCATAGAAGAGATCCAAAATGCCAACAAACATCAAATATGAAAAAATGCTCCAAGTCATTGATTTTCTGGATATTCAAGTAAAGACAACAATGAGATACCATTTCACTCCTGTGAGAATGTCATACATCAGAAAAGGTAGCAACAACACTTGCTGGAGAGGTTGTGGGGACAAAGGAATCCTCCTGCACTGATGGCAGGAATGTAAATTAGTCCAACCCCTGTAGAGAACAGTCTGGAGAATGCTCAGAAGGCTAGAAGTGGACCTACCTATGACCTTGCAATTCCTCTATTGGGGATATATCCTAAGGAATCAAACACAGCCATACAAAAAAATTTGTGTATACTTATGTTCATAGCAGTGCAACTTGTAATAGCCCCAACCTGGCAACACCCCAGGTGTCTAACAAAAGATGAATGGCTGAGGAAATGGTGATATATATATATATATTAATTTAATTATTATATATTATTTAATATATATATATATATTAAACTTCTTCACCTCATCTTGGATGGAGCTTGAAGAAATCATGCTAAGTAAGATAAATCAGAAAGAGAAGGATGAATATGGGATGATCTTACTCACAGACAGAAGTTGAAAAATACTGTCATGACACCAGTCTGACTTCCCTGGTCAGACTAATTCACCAATGTGTGCTGGAACCTTACCTCCTCAAAGCCCTATCCCACTAAGGAAAGATAGAAACAAACTGGGGGTATGGATCAACTCTCAATGCCCAGGTCCAGCAGACAAGCAATTATAGTAAGCAGAGCTTCTATCTTCTGCAGCCCATAGAGATCTTTGGTCCATACTACCAGAGGGATAAACAACAGGGGATGTTCCAATGGAGGGAATGGCATGCTGGCACTCTGGTAGTGGGGATTGTGTGGAATTATACCCCTCTTATGTCACAATCTTGTCAATCATTATTAAATAACTAATTTTTTAAAAGGAAGTTGAAAATAAGAAAACACAAAGCAGACTTGGACTGGGTTTGGTGCATTGCACCAAAAAAAAAAAAAAAAAAAAGACTCTAGGTTGTGGGGGAGGGTTCGGATCCTGGAACATGATAGCAGAGGGGGACCTCAAGGGGGCTGAACTGTTATGTGGAAAACAGAGAAATGTTACAAGTGTACAAACTATTACGACTACTGTATTTTGCTCTTGATTGTAAAGTATTAATTCCCACAATGAAGGGAAAAAAATAGAGAAAAAGAAAGGAAGAAAGGAGAAAAGTAGAATAGGATAAAAAGTAGACATATTTGGGAGCTATCCAGCTTTCTAGTCCTATTCCAACTCTGACACCATCTCCCCAGACAATACTTTTAGCTCACTAGCATGTTAGCTGTCAGGCTCAGGAAAAAATTAATAAAGTCATGAGCCCCTTGGAATATACCTAAAATAGACCTACTAGCTTTTTCCAAAATGGAGACCCCAAATCTCATTTGTTATATTCTTAATTTTAGATTCCTGATTATTAAACAGTTTGTTCTGCTTTAGATCTTAATGCTTTTTAGGCACCAAGTTGCAGATGCTACCATGATGCCAACCTGACTTCCCTAGGCAGATGACCTCACCAATGTACCCTGGCCCCCCACCTGTCCAGAGCCCTGCCCCACTAAGGAAATATAGAAATAGGCTGGGAGTGTAGATCGACCTACCAACACCATGTTCAGTGGAAAACCATTTACAGAAGCCAAATCTTCCACCTTCTGCACCCTATAATGATTCTAGATCCATGCTCCCAGAGGAATAAAGTACAGGAAAGCTTCCAATGAAGAAAGGGGATGGGATGCTGACTTTGGTGGTGGGAATTGTGTGGATTGTACCCCACTTATTCTACAGTCTTTTCTATTAAGTTTACCTGAATTAGTCCATGTTTTAGTAAATAGAGTTGATAATTTTCAAGTATACACATACTCATGGACCATCTGCAATATTTATTTACCAGGTACCCAAGAAGGATGCAAAAAGAAAGACCAAACCCTTGGTGAATACAGACACAATATAGTAACAGTTGTTAATATCTATTAACCACCATGCCCAGTTATACCTTATCTCATTTCACTCTCACCAGAACTTCAGTAACTGACACCAAGAATTTACATAGATAGTAAGTGTTGGGAGTGGAGTTTACCACAGTAAGAAAGAAAGCAATGGTAACTTCCTATAGGAGTAAGTACTCTGGAAATATAGAAGGTAGGTTATTCCAATTGGAGAGATGTGGTTATTCAATTAATTTAGTTGGTAATTGTATGCTCATTCCCATGTTATTCCCCTTACACCCTTCCTCTGCCCTCTAAAATAATAACTCTCCAGACACTGGGAAAGAAGAGATTTATGGACCCTGGAATAAAATGGGTCTAGGTTTTGTAAATACTATTTTTTCATAGCTTTGTTATCTACAGAACATTGACTAAAAGGTGCTCCAAGTTTATGTAATTATTAATCTATTAGTATGTAAGTTTATTGACTGAATTTACTAACAGTAATATATAAACTTGTGTGCATTGCACATATTTTTATACAAGTAACATATGCATTCAGAAGTACACAAAGTAATGTGTTCCTTCAACTTGTTCTTTCTGGTGAAAAACACAGTTAAAACAGTCAACACCAGATTTTGAGTGACATAAAGCTAGAAACAAACTGATACTGTGCTTATACATGAATATGAAAGGCTCCTTATGAGCCTATCCAAGAAGCCATGCCAAAGGAGAAAATAAAGAAATAATATAGCACACCTCTGCCAGGTTAGAACAAAAGTCTCCAGAAAACCTAAGGAAGTAATTAAGTTCCTGATGAAAAGATAGTTCAGGAGCAAAAGTTCCAAGGTTCCATATAATTTATCTTTGAAATTTTTCAAATGATAAAACAATTACGTATTCACAAATTTGACCTAGTGCCCATTTTTCTACATAATATTTGGTCTATACAAAATTTTGTTGTTGGATCTCTACCAAAACAATGAAGTTCCTTTGATGGGAGAAAGTGCACACTTCTGCATTCAATCCTTCTCCAAAATCAAAGAAAAAAGAACTCCGCACTCATATATGAAAAG
The DNA here is from genome assembly GCF_950295315.1 of Erinaceus europaeus. NCBI lineage: Eukaryota > Metazoa > Chordata > Mammalia > Eulipotyphla > Erinaceidae > Erinaceus > Erinaceus europaeus. Next base: position 23,208,879 of record NC_080169.1, read on the forward strand.
AAAGAGTTCTGCCAACAGTAGATAAAGGGTAACCTTTCAACCATGAAAATCAGTGAAAGGTCTGATTTTTCTTTTAAGGATGAATTTTATTTACTTATTTATTTATTATTTTATTTTAAACTATTTATTAAAAAAAGGAAACACAAAACCATAGGATAAGAGGGGTACAACTTCATACAATTCCCATCACCAGAATTCCATATCTCATCCCCTCCCCCAATAGCTTTCCTACTCGTTAACCCTCTGGGCATATGGACCCAAGGGCATTATGGGGTGCAGAAGGTGGAAGGTCTGGCTTCTGGAATTGCTTCACCACTGAACACGGGTGTTGACAGCTCGATCCATACTCCCAGCATGTCTCTCTCTTTCCCTAGTGGGAAGGGCTCTGGGGAAGCAGAGCTCCAGGACATATTGGTGGGGTCGTCTGTCCAGGGAAGTCTGGTTGGCATCATGCTAGCATCTAGAACCTGGTGGCTGAAAAGAGAGTTAACATATAAAGCCAAACACGTTGTTGACTAATCATGAACCTAAAAGCTGGAGTAGTGCAGATGAAGAGTTGGGGGGAGGGGGCAGGAATCTCCGGATAGCTAGTAGGCATATTTTAGTTATATTCCAAAGGGCCTGTGACTATACTAGTTTTTTGTTGTTGTTGTTGTTTTTCCCTGAAACTGAAATCTGATATGCAGGTGGATACAGGCTGGACAACATACTCTATGCTACACCTGAGGAAGATGGGTCCTGATATTGGGCCAGCTTAGAACATTCCTACTCATGACCACAGAATATGAGCTCAGATCTACAGGGATGCAGAGGTCACATAGGCTCCTAAGCTGAATATGAGCCCCAGATCACATCAAATCCATGGGGTTTACAGTCAACAATATTTATACATCTTTTCCATATTTGGGAGCTACTGTCTTTCCTGATCCAGCTTTCTGGTCCTTTTTCCAGTCATGACATCATCTCCCCAGACAATAGAAAGGTCTGATTTTTTTTAACTACAAATGATACATCTTCCCTTCACTGTATAAGCTTGAATAAAAGTAGTCAAGAGGGAGTCGGGCTGTAGTGCAGCGGGTTAAGCGCAGGTGGCGCAAAGCACAAGGATCGGCATAAGGATCCCAGTTCGAACCCCGGCTCCCCACCTGCAGGGGAGTCGCTTCACAGGCGGTGTAGCAGGTCTGCAGGTGTCTATCTTTCTCTCCTCCTCTCTGTCTTCCCCTCCACTCTCCATTTCTCTCTGTCCTATCCAACAATGACAACAACAATAATAACTACAACAATAAAACAAGGGCAACAAAAGAGAATAAATAAATAAAATAAATATTTTAAAAAAAATAAAAAGAAAAGAAAAAAAAAAGTAGTCAAGAGGGTCTGAGACTTAAATGGTACCTTAAATGTTTTTTCTGTAGAAACAAAAAATCTGAAATTCAAGTGGATTATCCATAACTATCATTCACTGACTAAAAATTATAGTTAATTTTATTATAATTACAAAGAATTTGAATAATATACAATGTTTTAAATATACATGTAAGAAATTTTAAATAAATAAAAGGAATCTTTATTAACATTTTGATATATATCTTTTCAAATATTCTGTGCAACTGAAAATAATATAAAAATTCATATAGCATACATTTATTTTTAAATATACATTATCATAGAAATTATGTCAATTAATATATTCTAGAACAATATTTTGAGTAACCAGATATTATTCTTAAATTTATTAAATTTCTATTTTTAGACATTGTCCCACTTTATTACTATTATTTAACCTGTAATGCAATTAGTCAACACATATCTCTAAATGCTTTCTTGAAATATATTCCTACCAGTGGGATTGTGGATTTCTAAATCCTTTGGCCTACATTATAGAATCTATCACAATTTATTCAGTCAATAAGTATACATTGAGCATTTAGTTCCATACTAGAGGGTGGGTTATTGGAGGGAGTAAATGAGATATAGTACCACCTTTACTATCTAGATTTGCATAAAAGGGTTTACAATTTAGACAGACATAAAGCCACTAGGCAAAACCCCAGTGTAATAAATTATGACGAAAAAGAACAGAGCACAATGAGAAATATGATACAGTGACTTAACCTAGACAAGGTTAGAGGAGGCATGTCAAGGATGTAATACTGTGACAGTAAGCTGAGATTGACTGTGAAAAGTGGAAGGATCAAGCCATCGGAGTGAGGGGCAACGGATAGACCCCAAGAGAAGAACACCACAGTGGAGCTGGAAGAAGCAGCAGGGTCAGAGTGCAGTGACCAGAAGAGAGACAGTGTATATAGGAAGAGATCACATTTGCAATGCAAGTTATCACTGAAAGGTTTTAAGCCCCAGTCATTTGGTCTGATTTATGTTCTTATAATGATTTCCTCTAGCTGCTATAGTCAACATAAGTAACAAGACCATTTAAGAGATTCATTCTATTGCAAAGAAGGTCAGTGATGATATCTTAGAAGGAAGCAATGGTAGAAGATACTGAAGAATTTAATATTATTTGAAGATCAAATCCACAAACAATGATAGGCCACCACACAAAAGCAACACTTTTTTTTTATTTAAGAAAGGATTAATTAACAAAACCATAGGGTAGGAGGGGTACAATTCCACATAATTCCCACCACCCAATCTCCATAACCCACCCCCTCCCATGATAGCTTTCCCATTCTCTATCCCTCTGGGAGCATGGACCCAGGGTCATTGAGGGTTGCAGAAGGTAGAAGGTCTGGCTTCTGTAATTGCTTCCCCGCTGAACATGGGCGTTGACTGGTTGGTCCATACTCCCAGTCTGCCTCTCTCTTTCCCTAGTAGGGTGTGTCTCTGGGGAAGCTGAGCTCCAGGACATATTGGTGGGGTCTTCAATCCAGGGAAGCCTGGCCAGCATCCTGGTGGCATCTGGAAACTGGTGACTGAAAAGAGAGTTAACATACGAAGCCAAACAAATTGTTGAGCAATCATGGACCCAAAGCTTGGAATAGTGGAGAGGAAGTGTTAGGGAGGTACTCACTGCAAACCCTAGAGTACTTCTGCTTTCAGGTATATATTTTGCAGTCGTTTATGGATACATGTGAACATATGCTCTCTCTCACAGAAACTGGTGTATATCTAGGTCATGGGACTTTGTTAGAAAGTGAACCACCTGAGATGAAATTAGAGTGTACTATAAAAGGAAAGGTCTCACCCGAGTAATGAAGTTGAAGGGTTGTCATTCCACACGTGAAGTCTCTGGACACAGTCTGAGGTGAAGCACGTTGAGGTGGCAATCGTTGCGTTGGCAACACTTTTTTTTTAAACCCTCAAAATGTGACTTTTTCTAACATGAACAATCATAATGGCTATTTAAAAATTACATATTTAACATAATAAATAAAGTAATAGCATGGCAATAATTAAAACAGCAGTTCAGAAGCTCAGGTGTGCAAATTCTGCTCTCTGGCACAGAACCTTTTCCATGGTTGCTTTTGTTTCCATTTATAACTCATTGACTATTAGTCCTTCAACAATTTTTACTTGCTTGTGGGAAATCTGCAGTTATTCCTTTGCGCCCAGCCTACAGAGTCTGGCTCCCTGTGCTTCTAAATTACTTTTCTTACTGTTTATGCATTAATTTCCTTATGGTAGCATAACAAACTACTATGCTTAAAAATACCGCACTTAAAACAACAGATAGTGATTCTATCACAGTTCTGAAGATTGAAGTCCCAGTCATGGTGTTGGTAGGACCATATTCCCTCTAAAGTTTGTTTTTGTTTTGTTTTGTTTTTTGAGGGGATTAGTACTTTACAGTGCAGCCACTGAAACATGAATATGATTTCATTATACACCAGGATCCCAAAGTTGCCTTCTGCTCCTCTCTCTGCCTTCTTCCCCACAGTTTGTTGCTTTCATGCAACACACCACATCCAGTCCATATTTCAGTTTGTGTTCCCTCTCCCCATCCTTTATCAAATCCTGCTTATAAGTGAAATCATTCAGTATTTTTTTTTGGGGGGGGGCTTATTTCACTTAACATAATGTCTTCAAGTTCCATCCAGTATGATGCAAAGGAGAGAGCTTCATCATTTTTAACAGCTGAATAGTACTTCATCATGTAAATACACCATAACATTTTTTAGTCACTCATCTGGCCTTCAACATTTGGGTTCCTTCCAAGTTCTGGTGATTATAAATAGCACTGCTATGAACATGGGTATACACAGATTTCTTCTGATAGTTGCTTTTGTTTCCTTTGGGTAAATAGCCAGGATAGAAATTGCTGAGTCATGTGGTAGGTCCATTTCTAATATTCTGAGAAATCTCCAGACTTATTTACCACAAGGGTTGGAATAATTTACAGTCCCACCTGCAGTGCAGAGTAGAGTATCTGTCCCCTTCCCCCCCACCACATCCTCTCCAACATTTACCATTTCTGCCCTTTCTAATGTAAGACATTCTCATAGTGGTATTTCATTGTTATTTTTATTTGCATTTCTCTAATGAGCAGTGGCTTTGAGCACTTTATTTTTTAAAATAAATTTATAATTTTATTTATTAATTTAATAGAGATAGGCAGATACTGAGACGGTAGGGGGAGTTAAGGAAAGAGACACGTGCAGCACTGCTTCACCACTTGTGAAGCTTTCCCCCTGTAGATGGAGACCAGGAGCTTGAACCCAGGTCCTTGCGCATTGTAGTATGTTGCACTTAACCAGCTGCACCACCATATGGTACCCTCTGAGCACCTTCTCATGTGTCTGTTGGACCTTCTGGATCTCTACCTCAGTGAAGCTTCTATCTATGTCTTCCACTCATTTTCTAATGGGATTGTTTGTTATTTTTCATGATAAGTTTACTGAATTCTGTGTATTTTGGTTATTCGTCCTTTATGTGAGGTATGTTGTATAAATAATCTTCTCCCCAACTGTAGGATGGAGTTCTGTTTGGATGGTGGCACCCTTTGCTGTGCAAAAGCTCTAAAGTTTGGGCAGGGGTAGATAGCATAACAGTTATGCAAAAAAGAGACTCTCATGCCTCAAGATCTGAAGTCCTATGCTCAAAACCCCTTATACCACCATAAGCCAGAGGTGAGCAGTGTTCTGGTCCAAAAAACAAAACAAAACAAACAAACAAAAAAAAAAAAAACCTTTAAAGTTTGATGTAGAACACTTCATGATTTATATTTCAGAAAGGTCTTCAAAGATTCGAATCCAACAGCAAATATGACAAAAATGAAAATAAATCAGTGGGACTACATCAAACTGAAAATCTTTGCCCTTTAAAGTTTTAGAGGGGAATAGTCTGTTTCTTGGCTTATAGAAGCATCACTTCAATCTTTTCTTCCACTTAACATGAGATTCCCACTGTGTGTTCTTTCCTCCTAGAAAGACAACAGTCATACTGAATTAAGGAGCCACCCTATTCTAATAGGACCTCACTTTAAATGATGGCATCTGTAGTGGTCTTCAGATAACATTACTTAAATACTAGACATATCTTTTTATTTATTTTTTAAATTTTATTATTATTTATTTTCCCTGTTGTTGCCCTTGTTGTTTTATCGTTGTAGTTATTATTGTTGTTGCTGATGTCATCATTGTTGGCTAGGACAGAGAGAAATGGAGAGAAAAGGGAAAGACAGAGAGGGGGAGAGAAAGATAGACACCTGCAGACCTGTTTCACCGCCTGTGAAGCGACTCCCCTGCAGGTGGGGAGCCAGGGCTCAAACCGGGATCCTTGTGCTTTGTGCCACCTGCACTAAACCTGCTGAGCTACAGTCTGACTCCCAGTACAGTGCTTTGTTTAGTGTTCTGCACACAGTAGTTGTGTATCTAATAGACATCAATCTATTGAAAATGAGATGAGGAAAGTGATTTTCTGTATTACATATCATCTATTCTTCCTTAATTCCTTAATTCTTCCAACTTGGATAATTTCTAGGTTTGGTATTACATGGTTTTTATCACTCCCCTTCTTTAATTTTATTTGACAGGACACAGGGAAATTGAAAGGGGAAGGAGGGAGGGGGAGAGAGAGAGAGAGAGATGTCTGCACTACTACTCCACCAGTTGTAAAGCTTTTCCACTGTAAGTGGGGACTCAGAGCTTGAATTTGGGTCCTTCTTCTTCTTCTTCTAGCGTATGCCCTTCTTCCGTAGCCAGTCAACAGTGTCAGGTTGAGCCTGATGTAAACTTTCGAGACCTCCTTTGAATCTGGAGAGGTGGCAGTCGTTGACTATGTGGGTCATAGTCTGTCTGGAGCCTCAGGGGCAGTTCGGGTCGTCTCTGGCTCCTCAGCGATGGAACATAGCTGCGCACGGGCCATGGCCTGTTCGATAGCGATTGAGGAGGGCCCAATCATAACATGCTAGGTCAAAGCCGGGTTGACGCTCGCAGGGGTCTGTGATGAGGTGTTTGTTCTTTACCTCAGCTGAATTTGGGTCCTTATGCATGGTAATGTGCACACTTAGCCAGATGTGTCACTGCCAGGTGGTTAATGCCCACCGTTTCTCTTTCCTCTACCTCCCTCCCCCCTTCCACTGCCAGCAGGGCTCAATGCCTGCCTACACGACAATCCACTGCTCCAGGTGGTTATTGGTTCCCTTTCTTTTTATCCCCCCATTCTATGATAGGATAGGGAAAAATTAAGAGGGGGAGGGGAGATAGAAATAGAGTTACCAGCAGAACTACTGAGCCACTCATGAAGCTTCCCCTACAGCTGAGGACCAAGGGCTTGAATCCAGGACCCTGAGCATGCCAACTACACATTCTACTGGGAATGCCACTGCCTGGACCCGGTTAGGTTAATGCTTCCTTGTGATTATACTGTCTTCATCTACTTGAGCTGGATGGCTTGGTGTGTTGTTTGGGATGCCATGGGTATGTGTGCAGATCCTTTCTCAATCCAGACTGCTCGTTACTGAAAACAAATTACGCATAGAGCAGCGGTAAGAAGTTCTATGAGACTCTGCTGTGGCTGCAGGGGGAATGTCTACAAGTGGTGAAACAGTGCTGCAAGCAGTGCTACCATACCTCTCCCTCTTCACCTCCTCCACCCTGTCTATATCCAATAAATTAACATAAGACAAAATTTTAAAAAATACTGCTTTAAAAAATTTACTTAATCTGTCAATTTTTCTTTCACTCAATATCTATGGAATGCACACTATTTCCCCAGTGCTGTTCCAGATGCTCTCAATGTAAAGCTGAATGAAAACCTCTTATGCCCATGTGTTCATAGACAAAAAGTCAGAATGCAAACAACAAGTCTACTTTAATATGGCTACTGATAGAAGGTGGCAAAAATGAGAGCATTTACTACTCCAGTTAGACAGTTGAGCAAAGCTGTTCAGAGGAATTCTTTGGGTGATAGTTTAGGAATCCCAAGTTTCACTAGTTATGCCTCAAACATAAAAGTTCCTGGTCAGCTACTGAAGAAAATCGGGTACTCAAAAGGTGACCCCTTAAAATTCAGCATCAGCACTTGGGAGCTCATTCAAAATGCAGAAGCTCAAACTCCCCAACGCTCTGGCACCAAAATTAAGCAAAAACCTGTATGATTTGTGTGTACCAGGAAACTTGAGACGCAGTGTCCTATCCCATGGAAAATAATGTTTTCTAATGAGAGTTACAGCGACAAATATTCAGAGAAAGACCAGAACACACTTCAGTTCTGGTTTATGGTACTGCTGGGGGTTGAATTTAGGACCTCAGAGCCCCAGGCCTGAAGCCTTTTGCATAACCATTATGCTGTCTCTCCAGGCCCAAAAGAATTAAAAAAAAAAAAAACCTTTTTTTTATTGTTGTAGTTATTGTTGTTGTTGTTGATGTCATCATTGTTGGATAGGACAGAGAGAAATGGAGAGGGGAGTCCGACTGTAGCGCAGCGGGTTAAGCACAGGTGGCGCAAAGCACAAGGACCGGCATAAGGATCCCGGTTCGAACCCCGGCTCCCCACCTGCAGGGGAGTCGCTTCACAGGCGGTGAAGCAGGTCTGCAGGTGTCTTTCTCTCCTCCTCTCTGTCTTCCCCTCCTCTCTCCATTTCTCTCTGTCCTATCCAACAATGACAACAACAATAATAACTATAACAATAAAACAACAAGGGCAACAAAAGGGAATAAATAAATAAAATAAATATTTAAAAATAAAAAACAAAAAAAAAAGAAATGGAGAGAGGTAGGGAAGACAGAGGGGGAGAGAAAGATAGACACCTGCGGACTTGCTTCACCGCCTGTGAAGCGACTCCCCTGAAGGTAGGGAGCTGAGGGCTTGAACCCGGATCCATATGCCAGTCCTTGTGCTTTGCACCACATGTGATTAACCAGCTGTGCTACCGCCCGACTCCCCCAAAAGAATTTTTTTTAAGATAGTTACAGGTCTCTGTAATTGTAAGGACACCATTAGACACCATTCTAGGAGCCTTGCAAAACAAAGTCAAATTTGTAAATTCTTAAATGTTACATCAAGATGCTGATAAGTATATCAAATGAGCAGCCTTCACCAAATTGCTTTCTAATCCCCGGGGAAAAAAGAATTCCCTTTTGTACATTTCAGGGCAAACTCAGTGGAAGCCAAGATGATGATTTGCTCTAGGGGTGATCCTGTTATGACCCTGTGATTGAGACACAAAATAAGCCTCCAAATCTGTGCCCCAGATCAGCTGTTCAAAGGGGATTTGTCACCTCAGTTATAATTGGACTCCAGCTTGTGTTTAGAGCAGGTGGTTGAGGGAAAAGAAAAACTTTGTTTTATTTGCATAAGCAGTTGAATAAAGCAAGTCTCTCTCTGGAGAAGAGGAGAGACCAGAAGAGTTTCTGGTGTAATAATAAGGCAAAATAAACACAAAGGAGGAAAGGATAGAAGGGAAAGTGATAGGGAGGAAAAAGAGAAATGAGAACCTGTGGGGAGAGAAGGACTTTCTCACCAAAGTATAACAGTTGATGGGTCACTCAAAAGCCAGTACTGTTTACTCAGAAGCCAAGTTGAATCCTGGAAGCCAGCTTCCCCAGAGCCCCGCCCCACTAAGGAATGAGAGAGACAGGCTAGGAGTATGGATTGACCTGTCAATGCCCATGTTCAAGGGGGAAACAATTACAGAAGCCTGACCTTCTGCACCCCATAATGACCCTGGGTCCATACTCCCAGAGGAATAAAGAATAGAAAAACTATCAGAGGAAGGGGTGGGATACCGAGTTCTGGTGGTGGGAATTGTGTGGTGTTGTACTCCTCTTATCCTATGGTTTTTGTCAGTGTTTCCTTTTTAATAAACAAAAATTAAAGAGACAGAGAGAAAGATAGGGAGAGAAGCACTTGCAATAGTGCTTCATGGCTTGTGAAAGTCCCTTTTCGCAGGTGAGGGCTGGGGGCTTGAATTTTGGTCTTTATGTATGGTAATGTATGTCATCTACTGGTGTGCCACCACCCAGACCCACTACCTAATCATGTTTTAATTTTAAGCTGAAAAGCCATGCATGCTCTTCAGACTTTGCACTTTTCTGAAAGGGAAATGTTTATGGTGGGTTTTTTTTTTTTTTCTCCTCCAGTGTTATCACTGGGGATCGGTGCCTGCACCACGAATCCACTGCTCCTGGAGGCTATTTTTTCCCTTTTGTTGCCCTTTTTTTTGTTCTTGTTATTGTTGCTGGATAGGACAGAGAGAAATGGAGAGAGATGGGGAAGACAGAGAGGGGGAGAGAAAGACACCTGCAGACCTGCTTCACCGCCTTTGAAGCGACCCTCCTGTAGGTGGGGAGCCGGGGGCTCGAACTGGGTTCCTTACGGCGGTCCTTGCGCTTTGTGCCACCTTCGCTTAATCCATTGTGCTACCGCCTGGCCCCCAATGGTGGGATTTTTAAATATCAGAGTTTGGGTGAATATTTTCTACTTGGCTCTTCTTTTTCAGATACCACACCGTCCAGATGGAAAAATGTGTTTTCGGAAATATGCATTTGTTTGAAGCCCACGTCCTGACACTGCTCAGGATGTATATTTCCTGTCCACACAAACGTATTTGGTTAACTCACCCACAGGTCTTAGTAGCAGAATAAAGACTAGAGTTTTCTTTTTTTTATTATTGTTTGTTTTGTTTAGGTAAAGACAGCGGGGCAGAGAGAGGGAAAGAGGTCATAGCACCAAAGCTATCTTCAATGTGGTAGTGGCCGGGCTTGAGCGTGGGTCAAAAAAAGTTTTTACGGGAATCGGGCGGTAGTGCAGCATATTAAGCACATGTGGCACTAAGTGCAAAAACCGGAGTAAGGATCTGGGTTCCAACCCCTGGCTCCCCACCTGCAGGGGCGTCGCTTCACAGGTGGTGAAGCAGGTCTGCAGGTGTCTTTCTTTCTCTCCCCCGTCTGTCTTCCCTCTTCTCTCCGTTTCTCTCTGTCCTGTCCAATGACGACGACAACAATAATAACTACAAGAACAAGGGCAACAAAAGGGAATAAACAAATAAATATTTTTTTAAAAAGGTTTTACAACATTACCTTCCTGGTTTTGGTTTCCTTTTTTTTAAAATATTTTTTATTGAATAGAGACCGAGAGAAACTGAGAGGAAAGGGGTAGATAAGGAGAGAAAAAGGGAGAGAGCTGTAGCCCTGACTAACCACTTGTGAAGCTTCCCCTTGCAGGTAGGGACTGGGGGGCTCAAACTAGGTCCTTGCACATTTGTGCGCTCAACAGAGCCCTACTAGCTTTATTTTCCAATGTGAGCTTCTGGATGATAAGTCTCTCTTAAGGAAGAAACTATTTCCTACCCTAACTAGTAATTTATATTTATTTATGTATTTATTTATTTTTATTGCCACAAAGTGGGACTTGGTGTCTGCACAATGAATCCACCTCTCTTGGTGGTCAATTTTCCCTTATTTCTCTCTTTGATTTGATAGGACATGGAAAAATTGAGTGGGGGAGAGAGAGAGAGAGAACGAGAGAGTGCAAGCGAGCACCTGCAGCACTGCTTCACCACTTATGAAGCTTTCCCCATGCAGATGGGGATCATGGGCTTGAAGTCAGGTCCCTGTATATGGTAATGTATACACTTAAGTGGGTCACCACCTCTCACCCCTTCAGTTAATTTTTTATTATTTATTTATTTGCCTCCAGGGTTATTTCTGGAGTTTGGTGCCTGCACCATGAATCCACTGCTCCTGGAGGCTAATTTTTTTTTTCCTTTTCGTTGCCCTTGTTGTTTAAGGTGGTTGTGGTTATTATTGTTGTTGTTATTGGATAGGACAGAGAGAAATGGAGAGAGGAGGGGAGACAGAGAAGAGTAGAGAAAGATAGACACCTACAGACCTGCTTCACCACTTGCGAAGCGACGCCCTGCAGGTGGGGAGCCAGGGGTTCAAACCAGGATCCTTACGAGGGTCCTTGCGCCTCACGGCATGTGCACTTAACTCGTTGCACTACCACCCGACCTCCTAGTCAGTTATTTTTTAAAGAGAGTCCTTGTTCTCACTTTTGGTTAGTCAAAGTTCCAGTCAAGAGTGCTATCATGTGTGATGCCAAGTGAATTACTTCTCCTTATTTAAAATTAATTCTAAGTGACTAGTCTAAGTTATAAAAACATGTCTGCACACATAAGAATATGAAGGAAAAGATATTCACTAACCTGACAAAGGAGGAAGTGGAGAAAGTGAAAAGAAGTTTTCAATTTTTTGTCTATTTACATATATGTGTGTAGATTTTTTACTTATTTTAGTGCTAACCACTAGCAAGTGCTAGGTTTGTTTTTTTTTTGCAAGTGCTACTCATAATTTAAAAGTTCTGCTTAAGCTTATTACCTGATCTTGATAATTTGCTTTACATTTTACTTCAGCAAAGAATAAAAAAGAAATGCAACAAAATCTTGAAAATATCAATATTTGTATTTAGGTGATAGGCATTAATACTGTATTTTAGATGTGCTAGTATGATAAATAATTTTATCATTTTAATGGAGTGTTAGGATTTACAATACAGTTGTTGACATTATAAGTCTAATTTCTCATCTCCTCATAGATGTCTGCAAAACACTTTAACCCCCAACTTGGGTTCTCCTCTGACATCATGCACCCAAAGCCCACCCCACCAGCCTCATCCTTCCCTTCCTCTCTAAAGTCCTTTGTTTGAGTGCAGTACACCAGACCCAGTCCATGTTTTATTTCAAGTTTTCCTCTTCTGTCCTTGTTTCTTAAGTTCTACCAGTGAAGGAGAACATTTGCTATTCATCTTTTTTATTTGTCTCATTTAACATAATCCCTCTAAATTCCATCCATTTTAACAGCTGAGTAGTATTCCATCGTAAATACATCGATCACAAATTTCTTAGCCATTGTGCTGTTGGGCATCTGAGTTGATTCCAAATTTGGGCTATTATAAGTGGTGCTATTGTAAACACAGGTACACATCTAAATATTCATATAGGTGTATTTTCTTTCTTTGAATATAACCCCAGGAGAGAAATTGCTGGGTCATAAGGTAATTCTATTTTTAGAGTTCTCCAGAGCCTCCAGACTGCTTTCCACAAGGATGGGAACAACTAATTTCTTACCAGCTGTGCAGATGTGTTTTTTTCTTTCCTCTACATCCTTACCAACACTTGGAGTTTCTGTCATTTCTAATGTATGATATTCCCACAGATGTAAAAAGGTTTCTTATTATTGTCTTCATTTGCATTTCTCTGATAGTCACTGATGTTGATTAATTTTTTCATGTTTCTATTGGTCCTTCGAATCTCTTTTTTGGTGAACATTCTGTCTATATCTTCTCCCCATTTTCCATTAGAGTTGTTTGCTTATTACATGATCTCAATAATTTGTTTACATTTTCTTTTAGCCATCAATTAAAAACTCATAAAATATTGATAATTAATATTTGAGTGATATACATATCATATTATACTTTTCTATATGGGTATCCATAATGAATTTTTTAATAATTTTTTTTATATTTATTTGTTTTCCCTTTTGTTGCTCTTGTTGTTTTTCATTGTTGTTATTGTTGTTGTTATTGATGTCATCGTTGTTGGATAGGAGAGAGGAAAATGGAGAGAGAAGGGGAAGACAGAGATGGGGAGAGAAAGACAGACACCTGAAGACCTGCTTCACCGCCTGTGAAGTAGCTCCCCTGCAGGTGGGGAGCCAGGGGTTTGAACCGGGATCCTTACACCTGCCCTTGTGCTTTGCGCCACGTGCGCTTAGCCCGCTGCGCTTAGCCCGCTGCACTACCGTCCACTCTCCATAATAAGTATTTTTAAAGGCTGCTATGAAAAGTGTTTTTATAAGCACAGGCAAAAAAAAGAAAAAACTGAAAAGAAATTGCACCAAAGTAAAAGACTCTGGGGTTGGAGGAAGGTTCAGGTTCTGGAACATGATGGCAGAGGAGGACCTAGAAGGGGTTAGACTGTTATGTGGAAAACTGAGAAATATTACACATCTACAAGCTACTGTATTTTACTATTGAATGTAAACCACTAATTCCTCCAATAAAGAAAAAAAAATAAAATAAGATAAAAACAAGGTGAAAATGTTTTTACAATACAGTGTATAAGTCTTTTCAATTTGTTATCTAAGTGTTGACAGAAAGACCTTCAAAATGATTTGTTTTTTCTTTTTTAAATTTTTTTATATTTTATTTATTTATTTTCCCCTTTTTTTGCCCTTGTTTTATTGCTGTAGTTATTATTATTGTTGTTATTGATGTTGTTGTTGTTGGATAGGACAGAGAAAAATGGAGAGAGGAGGGGAAGACAGAGAGGCAGAGAGAAAGATGGACACCTGAAGACCTACTTTACCGCCTGTGAAGCAACTTCCCTGCAGGTGGGGAGCCGGGGGCTCGAACCAGGATCCTGATGCACGTCCTTGCGCTTTGCTCCACGAGTGCACTTAACCCGCTGCGCTACTGCCCGACTCCCAATGATTTGTTTTTTCAAAGATGTTCTATCCAGGTTCATTTCATATGAAAGATGCTAGGGGAAAAAAAAAAGTGCAAAGAAAGTAGAACACAGCTAACCAAACTTTGTGGACAATAATTTTGTTGTCTTACATTTAAAAAATATTTAGTGGTGTTGGAAAGAGCTTACAGAGATCTCTCTCAGGAATTGGAGTTTTTTCTGTAAAGAGCTAAACAGTAAATATTTTAGGTTTCACAGGTTACATACAGTCTCTGCTACAGTTTCTCAATTTCCCCAGCACAATACGGCACCAAAAACTCTATATATAACAAACACATAAACAAATATATTTAACTATGGTTCTATATAAATTTATTATGCACCATAAATTTAATATTTTTTATCATGTTTACATTCACAAAATATTTTCTTTTTATTTGTTTCAACCATTTAAAATTTAAACGCCATTATGAACTAGCAGGCCATACTAAGACAACTGGACTCTAACCCTTGAGCCATATTTTACCTCTTTGTTGTATGCTTTCTATAAACCCAGTATAAATATAATGCAAATATGTGTTTTGGAGTGGGTGAAGGCAAACGTGCGTATTGTGTGTGGCTCTTCTCTCCATCAAAGCATATTTGGAAGATTGAAATCAAATCCCAAATAATGATCCCACCTGGGTGACAGAATAGTAGATGATTTTTTACTTCATTTTATTCTTGGCATTTTCCAAATGTTTTGTTATATATATAATTACTGATAATGTTTTTAAAGGAATAATTTCATTGTCTTTGAAAAGAGAAACTCCAGATTAGGACCCTGTCCATGTGTCCTTGCAGTCAAAAGAGAACCTTTTAACTTGTCAATATCCTTCCTGTTTTGGGATTCTGGCTTCTCACACAATTAAATGCCTGAAACATAATCCCTTTCAATTTGAAAAGCAATTTCCTCTCTCTCTTTCTCTCTCTCTTTCAATTTGGAAAGCAATTCTCTCTCTCTCTCTTTTCTCTCTCCCTCCTGTACGGGTGAATTTCTGATATTAAGTCCATAGACTAAGGAGACTCCTCCCTCCCTTATGGCATAAATGTGATTAGTAATAACATCTGGTGTTCAGGGAACCAGTCAGTCTCTCAAACCATCCTCTAGATGGAAAGCATGGTTAGCAATAACAATGAGGGAGAAAAAAAAAAAACCTCCCGAAGACCACAAGGGGGCAGAGAACCTGCAATCCAAAGTAAATGCAAAACCCAGGGTTGGCCCCAGAAAGAACATACTCTTTTGTAAATTGCCTCAATTATCTAAATCTCTTTCAGAAATGAATTTAAGAGTAGTATAAAGACTTTGTTTTGTTCACATGGAATAGTAATTCGCAAAATTGAATGCGCCTTTTTTCTTGGAGCCTAGATGGCTAGGGACTTTTGAAAAAAAACCAAGGCAAATTGTTTTCTTTCTCATGGTCAGAGGTAAAGGTTCTGGAAAAGTTACACATTCTCCTTCCCAGAAAGATTTATGCTAGCTCACAACAAGTTTCCACTTTACAAAAATAACTTTTTTCATTTTTCATATGCATAGCAAAACTCAAACAAGTCAAATTTAAGGAGTGAGCTATCTTACTTATTACAATTCCCCTATTTAAAAAAAAAGGAATCAGATTAAGAGGTACAGAGGATATAAATAAAGGAACCACAAGTTAATCTGCTTACCCATGTCAGTGGTCATAACAAAATAGCCTAATATTATTTCCTAAGTATTAGGATGTGTTTTATAATGAAAACTACATATTTGGTATTGTTTCTACTTCTGGCACTGAGCATCCTTTTTTTTTCCCTTCTTTCTTTCTTTCTTCCTTTATTTATTATTATTATTCCTTTATTTATTATTATTATTATTATTATTTCTTCCTTTATTTATTTATTATTATTGATGCTGTTGTTGTTGTTGGATAGGACAGGGAGAAATGGAGAGGAAGGGAAGACAGAAAGGGGGAGAGAAAGTAAGACACATGCAGACCTGCTTCACTGCCAGTGAAGTGACTCCCCTGCAGGTGGGGAGCTGGGGGCTCAAACCAGGATCCTTATGTAGGTCCTTACGCTTTGCGCCACTTGCGCTTAACCTGCTTCGTTACCACCCGACTCCCTGCACTGAATATCTTAAAACTCCCTAGGTATAGGTACTGTGGTGGTTCATCTGGCAGAGTGCATATGCTTCCATGCTCAAGGATCCAGGCGCAAGAACCTAGGTTCAAGCCCCTGATCCCCACCGTCACAGAGGAAACTGATCAATGTATCAGTGCTGCATGTGTCTCTTTGTCTCTCCCTCTCTGTCTTTCACCTTCTGTCAAAGAATGAGAAAAAAAAAAAAAGATTCACTTAGCCATGCCTATGTAAATGAAGCTTCCATAAACTTCCAGAAAGAGAATAAGAGGAGCCTCCAGCTTGGCAAATCTGAAAAGCAGCCTATTGAAAGAAGACATAAAATCTCTGGTCCCATATCCCGTAACTTGCCCCATGCATTTATTCCATATATATATTAGACGACAGATATAGGTGGATATAGTAAAATATTCCTCTGAGTGCCTTGAATTCCTTTAGCAAATTTTTAATAGAACTTCAGCAGGTAGGGCAGGAGGACCACAAGAAAACAAGTAGCAGTTACCTGAATTTGTGACTGGCCTTTGCAGTGGGGGTGTAGAGGGTTTAGCAGGACTGAGCAGGTAGAAAGAGCCTTGTCAGTTGGCTCATAGGACAGCTCGTTGGTGTCATGGAGAATGACTCACTGTGGGGTCAAATGACACAAAACCCCATTTGATGACCAGAAGTGAAATAATCTTTGTGAAAGTACAGGGAAAAGAGGCAACACACTGAGCGCTTCTGAAATATTAAATAATTCACTTTTTTTTTCTTAAAGAGATAGAATTTAAACATTTGCCTGCTAAGAGTAACTACGTCCCATTTTTTTCAGGACTTAATAACATGTTAATTAATAATCACAACTCAAGTGTAGATAGTACTGTTATTCCCTTTTTGCAAAGGCAAAAAAAATGCATCTACATACTTTTCCCTCAGACATTCCCAAAACTAGGCCTGCTAATCAGAATACCTTCCTCTTCATAAACGTCCCACCAAAAGAGGATATCTGGAACTGGAGAAATGGTTCACCAGATAGGGCTTGTGCCTTGCCTTATGTGGTGCAATCTCAGTTCAAGCCCTGGCATTACATGGGAGTACTAAGGGGCCCAAGGAAGCTCTGCTGCATTGTCTCTCTGTCTATGACTCTCTAAATAAAAATGTTGTCTGGAAAGCAGTAAACTTACATATGCATAATGCCCCAGTTGTGAAAGAGAGAGAATGAAAAACAGAGGGAGAAAGGTAGGGGTAGATAGCAGAATGGTGATGCAAAGAGAATCTTAATCCTCAGGCTCCAGAGCCTCAGGTTCAATCCCTGTACCACCATAAACCAGGGCTGGCAGTGCTCTGGTTACAGAGACAGAGAGGAGAGAGAAACTCTAACTAAGCTTGTTAATACAGGATACATTGCCTGTTCACTTCCAGACCACCCCAATAAAGAGTCACATGAATGCTTTTGGTTTTCCAGAACATATAAAAGTTATGTCCATATGACGTTGTGATCTACTAATAGCATGGCATCTGGGGAAAAGCACATACCTTATTTTCTAGAAAATAGATGGTTGCTAACAACAACAAAAAAGTACTAATTATTATTTGAGCCTTTAGGAATTAGCAATCTTTAGCAATTTTTGCTGGTGGGGAGTCTTATAAAAATATACCATCAAGGTGCTAGCAGGGTGGTGGGCGTCAATAAAGCACACATTATCATGAATAAGGACCCGGGTTCAAGACCCAGTCACCTGTAGGGGATAAGGGGGAGCTTCATCAGTGGTGACAGAGTGCTGCAAATCAATCTCTCTCTCTCTCTCTCTCTGTCTCTCTACCTCTTCCTACCGTCCCCTTCCCTCTCACTCTCTATCTCTATCAAAAGAAAAGAAGAAAAAAAGCATAAAAGCATAAAAGCTACCATATGCACGGTAACTCCCAGTCCCCATCTGTACAGAAGATTCATAAGCCATGGAGCAGGCCTGCAGTTCTCTCTCTCTCTCTCTTTCTCTCTCCCTCCCTTTTTATTCATCTCTGTCTCTCATCCTCTATACAAGAGTAAGAAAAATTTAAAAAAGACAAATGGCCACTGAGATAGATGAAGTCATGTAGGCACTCAGCCCCAGAGACAACTCTGGTGGCAACAAAGTAAATAAGACAAAATTTAAGATGCACTACCTGGAGCTGGGAGATAGCTCATGTCAGCTTTCTGGCGGGGTGATCTCCAGCAGGAAGGCATCCTACTGGTTCTCTCTCGCTCGCTCAAGGGACAAAACGAAGCAAAGACACTGGGGAGACTGAGGCGTCCTCAGATCTCGTTTATTGGCAGGTGGACATGAGTTTAAATAGAAAAACAAACAAAGAACATATTTCAAACATGTCAGGAATTACAGGTTTCTTAAGGGTCAGCTTGCCCCTATGATAGGGGGCTGGCATGACAGGAATTGGTGAGTTACATAAAGGTCAAGACAATTATTCTCCATGATGCAAGCAACTTAATTATCCAAAGGTATTTGAGAGAAGCATAGGGGTTAAACCAGTAGGGTGAGACAGAGAGAAGATGGATATCAAAAGGTCATATAGTTTGGAATTTCTCTTGTCTGGGGTCTGAGGTGTATGATGGGTTGTGTGATAAGGTATTTTCTCCCCTGTGATCAGAAGGTGAGGTGAACTTTGAGTAAATGAATCTTAAGGTAGGCAGCCATGTGGCCTGTGGTTAATGGAAAGGGGTATTGAGGTTTCTGTGGGCTTGAGAGTCAAGAAGAGAACAACTTAGTCTGAGAGACGGTTTCTCCTCTTTGCTCACCTTGGTGGAGAGAGACTAACAAGAGGATATCTTCTCAGACCTCCATCCAAGGATGGGGGTAGTTCTCCCTAAGCTCTATCAAGCTTACACATAGCCCCACAAGTTCACCCAGTAGAGTACACACTTTGCCATGTAGGAGAATACAGGTTTGAGTCCCTGTTCACCTCCTGGAAGGACCAGTAAAAGAGGAAGCTTCATGAGCAGTGGTGAGTGAAATAGTGCTATGGTCTCTCCCTCTCTCTCTCTCTCTCTCTCTCTCTTTCTCTCTCTTTTTCTTTACCTAATATGTAAAAAAAGAAGTCCACTGGAAGCAGAAAAATCATACAGGCATGGCGCTCCATCAATACCATGGTATTAAAAAAAAAGTGGGGGACCAGGCGGTGGCACACCTGGTAAAGCACACACACTACAGTGCACAAGGATCCGGGTTCAAGTCCCTGGTCCCCACCTGAAGGGGGGAAGCTGTGCCCAACTTCCCCTAGGTGATATTTCCTTTTTTTTCTTTTTTTAAATTTCTTTTTTGGGGAACTAATGTTTTACATTCGACAGTAAATACAATAGTTTGTACATGCATAACATTTCTCAGTTTTCCATATAACAATACAACCCCCACTAGGTCCTCTGTCATCCTTCTTGGACCTGTATTCTCCCCTACCCCCCACCCACCGCAGAGTCTTTTACTTTGGTGCAATACACCAATTCCAGTTCAGGTTCGACTTGTGTTTTCCCTTCTGATGTTATTTTTCAACTTCTGCCTGAGAGTGAGATCATTCCATATTCATCCTTCTGTTTCTAACTTACTTCACTTAACATGAATTTTTCAAGGTCCATCCAAGATCAGCTGAAAACGGTGAAGTCAACATTCTTCCTAGCTGATATTTTCTGTATGATACATACACACATAACACACACACACACACACACACACACACACACACACACACACAGGTAAAAATAGCAAAAGTAAAAATTCAAAAAAAAAGCAACTACATTAAACAAAAAAGATTCTGTAGGGCAAAGAAAACAATTTTCTTTACACAAGTTTATATTTCTTAAAGTCTCCTTCCTCCTATGGGGGTCTCTACCACAAAAATACATGTAAATTTTTTTAATAATATTGTCAATAATAACAGGGCTTTTTTTGTTTTATACTAAAGGGAATTTTTCAGATATGTTTAGAATTGCAATATATCTACTGCAAATATTCACTTTTGTAGACATAACATTAGTGTTTGTCACTGTCAGAAAGATAAATATGTAATGAAAGAGTAAACTTAGCATCAGAAAAAAGTGAGACTAACCAAAATTCTTCCAAAGAAACCTAAATGTTTGCAGAGCTGAGTTGTACCAATGATCTAGTAATCCTACCAAGTTATGTTAAGTTGTGACTTTTTGAAATGTTTGTTGTTGTTTGGAAGATACATACTTCCAGGAAATAAATTAATTGAAAGAGACAGTAGCACATTTGCTACATGAAAAGAATTGAAATGAATCAGGGTTTACCTGACTCTGGGCTTATTTGTAAAGCACCCCAAAAGAAAAGAAAGTTTTCAACATGTTCATAAAGCTCAGTAAAATAAATAAATAAATGTTTAGTCCCTCCAGTGGAAGCAAATCAACATTCTCAGTAAATGGACCTTCATCCATGAGTGATAATATGTGCTGAATTGAAACAACTGAGGACATGGTTTCCATAATTTAACCAAAATTAAAATTCTCCCTACTCAAGTACTTTTTCTTAAAAGTGAAATTTTCTTTTCTATTATTTTTCAATTAATTTGCTTTTTAGTTTGAGAACTCAGCTTTCTGTTCTGTTTGCTTGGTTTTTTGTTTGTTTTGTTTTGTTTTGTTTTGTTTTGTTTTGTTTTTGCCACCAGAGTTATTGGTATGGCTCAGTGTTGGCACTACAAAACCACTGCTCATGGCAGCTTTTTTTTTTCCTTTTTTCTTTTTCTATTTTATTTGACAGGACAGAGAGAAATTGAAAGGGTAGGGGAAGATAGACAGGGAGAGAGAGAAATACCTGCAGACCTGTTTCACCTTGTTTTGTTTATTGTGCACTGATTTCTATGTATTGCTCTGGGCCAGACACTACACTAAGGACTTGCTTGTAAGATTTCATTCAACTTTTCCCAATACCCTTGTAAAGGGAGAAGTGATATCTTCTGTGTAGAAGTTTTAAAAGGAGGGTGTTATTTCTTTAAAAAAAAAAGTTTATTTAACAAGGTTTCTTTTAAAAACTACTTTATTTTATCTTGTTGGGGGTGAGACAAAAAAAATAAATAAATAAGAGAGGGAGAAACACACTGCTCCACCACTTGTAAAGCTTTCCCACTGCAAGTGGGGTCCTGAACTGGGGTCCTCCAATATGATGGCATAGTCCTCTACTGGGTGTGCCACTACCCAGCCCCCAAAGGAACTTTTTTAAAAATAATTTTTATTTGTGTATTTATTTATTCCTTTTTGTTGCCCTTGTTTTTTATTGTTGTTATTGATGTCGTCATTGTTGTATAGGGCAGAGAGAAATGGAGAGAGGAGGGGAAGGCAGAGAAGGGAAGAGAAAGACACCTGCAGACCTGCTTCACTGCCTGTGAAGTGACTCCCCTGCAGGTGGGGAGTCAGGGTACTCGAACCAGGATCCTTACTCTGGTCCTTGCACTGTGCACCACATGTGCTTAACTCACTGCACTACCTCCCAACTCCCCCAAAGGAACTTTTTAACTTCCATTCTAGATCAAGTAATTATAACTTCTGGAGTGAAATTCAGAAAGTGGGTCTTAACAAGCCCTACAAATGATTCTAATGAATCTCCAGGGTGAGAATCATTGGTTTAGAGCTTGCTTTGTGGATGACCAAGAACACAGTGGCCAACACCCTGATTCTAAACAAATAGTTCATGAGGAAGCTCATGCATTAAAGTCTTATATGTGTGGCTGAGTGCCTTCTCTGATGACAAGAACATTTAAACATGTGGCTTAAAAGTATCCATGTTGCCTAGCCCTCCAATAGATCCCTCTCTCCACCATCACTTGTCACTTCCATCAAAAACATCATCATAAGCCCTCTGTGGGTCTCTACAGGGTCTTGCCCTCACTGTAGAGACTGCCCCATTCTGAAGGGAGACTAGATCAGTCTACACTGTCAAGGCATGCTGGACAACATACTCTGTACCACCTGAGGAAGATGGGCCCTGAAATTGGGGCAACTTGGAATATTCCTACTCATGACCACAGAATGTGAGCTCAGATCTACAGAAATGTAGAGGTCATACAGGCTCCTAAGCTGAATATGGGCCCCAAATCACATCAGATTGATGGGGTTTACAGTCAACAATATTTATACACCTTTCCCATATTTGGGAGCTACTCTCTTCCCTGATCCAGCTTTCTGGTCCTTTTTCCAGCCATGACACCATCTCCCTAGACAATAACTTAGTTCCACCTAATATCATATGTCAGGCTCAGGAATAAAAAGTATAGCCATGGGCTCTTTGAAATATAACCAAAACAGGACTACTAACTATCTACAAAACGGAGACCCCCAAGTCTTCATATGAAATTTTCCAGGTTTTAGGCTCATGAATAGTCAACAATTTGTTTGGCTTTATAATTTAACTCTTTATTCAGCCACCAGGTTCCAGATGCTAGCATGATGTCTACCAGACTTCCCAGGCAGATGACCCCACCAATGTGTCCTGGAGCTTCCCCTCTATCCCCGCCCCACTAGGGAAAGAGAGAGACAGGCTGGGAGTATGGACCCACCTGTCAACAACAACCATGTTCAGTGGGGAAGCCATTACAGAAGCCAGACCTTCCACCCTCTGCACCCCATAATGACCCTGGGTCCACACTCCCAAAGGGATAAAGAATAGGAAAGCTGGGAGTCTGTATGTACTGCAATGGGTTAAGTGCTTAAGAATAGGAAAGCTGGGAGGCGGTAAGTAGTGCAGTGGGTTAAGTGCAGGTAGTACAAAGCTCAAGGACCAGTGTAAGGAACCCAGTTTGAGCCCCTGGCTCCCCACCTACAGGGTTGTCACTTCACAGACAGTGAAGCAGGTCTGAAGGTTCCCTCCCTGTCTCTGCCTTCCCTTCCTCTCTCCATTTCTGTCTGTCCTATCCAACAACGACATCAATAACAACAACAATAATAACTACAACAATAAAAAAACAAGGACAACAAAAGGTAATAAATATTTTTTAAAAAAAGAATAGGAAAGCTATCAGGAGATGGGATGGGATATGGAGTTCTGGTGGTGGAAATTATGTGGAGTTGTACCTCTCTTATCCTATAGTTTTTGTCAGTGTTTCCTTTTTTGTAAATAAAAAAAAATTAAAAATTAAACTTCATTGGAGTGGCTTGGCATGGGTTTGAAAAAATCAGTTATTACATTTATTAGATTTATTACATTGAGGTACAGCAGTACAGGAATGTACTATTTAGGTACAGCAAGATAGGCATTTATCGGCAGAGATATGATTAGATCTGGCCTGTAAATCCGTAAGTTAGTTAGCAGAGTTCAGCTACATGTGTACAGGTCCTGGAAGAAGCATCCATGGCAGTCTTTGGGAGGAGAAGCAGGCACCGAGTAGTGCAAAAAAAGAGACCCAGAAAAGATCCAGATTTCTGGCAGCCTGGCATTTGAATAACTTGATTTACATAAATCCATCAGCCGAATGTCAGCCGTATGTTAATTATGTTTACCAGCCCCAGTCATATGCTAATTACATCCCAAAATCCATGCTGTGTCACAACACTTGAGGAAGACTGGTCCTGAAATGAGTGCAGCCTATAAAGTCCCTAGCAGGGCGGAGGCTAGATAGCATAATGGCTATACAAACAGACTCTCATGCCTGAGGCTCCAAAATCCCAAGTTCAAGCCTGCACCACCATAAACCAGAGCTGAATACAGTGCTCTGGTTTGAAAAAAAAGAAAGAAAGAAAGAAAGAAAGAAAGAAAGAAAGAAAGAAAGAAAGAAAGAAAGAAAAGAAAGAAAAAGACATAGAATGTCCCTAGCTGTGACCATGGACTAGGAGCTCAGACTGACAAAGATTCAGAGGTCATATACACACATATATATATATTTTCTAGCCCAGATTGATGGGGTAAACAGTCAATAGTATTTATATACTCTCTTCATGTTTGGGAGCTACACTCTGCCTTAAGGCTCAGGCAAAAACTACTAGCTTTTTCCCCACACAAAGACCCCTAATTTCATCTGCTCTATTCCTGCCTTTGAGTTTCTGTTTATTAAACAATTTGTGCTGCTTTATACCTTACCACCTTTCAGCCACAAAATTTCAGATGCTACTATGATGCCATCCTGACTTGTCTAGGCAGATGACCTTACCAAGGTGTCCCATAACCTCACCTCTCCAGAGCCCTACACCACTAGGGAAAGATAGAAATAGGTTGGGGGTATGGACTGAACTGCCAGTGTCCATGTCCAGAGGAAAAGCAATTACAGAAGCCAAAGCTTCCACATTCTTTGTTATCCTAAAATCTTATTAATCATTAATAAAAAAAAAATGTCTTTAAAAAGTACCCAACTTGTCAATATATTGCTTTATTGCTGTGTGTATGTGTGTGCATGTGTGTTTAAGTATATCCATATTTAACTATTTATTGGCATAAAAGTAAATGTATTTATGTAAATGTTCAAGTCTATGTTTATATAAATGTATATGTTAAGATATCTAATCATTTCAAGTGGACTTTCAATGCAGCACAAAACAATATCTGTCAGGCATTTTCCTTTAGTATTGTTCATTCTAAAAAGCACAACCTATTTTGGGGTGCACCTGCAAATGAAGTTATGGAAAGTATTTCGTTAGATTTGCCTGTACGTATTTCCAAAAGTCAGTTAATAAAGTAATAGAAGTGCTTATTGGAGCCAGGAGCTGACTCCCAGCAAGACTTGCTAAATGAGACCTCAACAAGCTATGCCGATCAACTCATATTTCTCTTTCTCTCTCTCTCTCTCCAAAAACATGCAAAGACACACACGGGGGTTGGGAGGTGAGATTAAAAGAGACCACAGCACCAAAACTTTCTTAAATGTGATGGGCACTGGGCTCAAACTTGGGTCTCACACATGACAAAGCAGCACACTATCCAAATGAGCTATTTCACTGGGCCTTGATAGATCTATCTGTCTGTCTATCTTATCTATCTATCTATCTATCTATCTGTCTGTCTGTCTATCTATCTCTTTCTCTGAACTTATAATTACTTATTGTAATAACTTATTCCTGATAAATTTTACGGAGGAAATGTTGATTTACAAGACTTGTTATCACAGGGGTACATTTTCACATCTCCCCAAGATAGGTGTCAGTACACTTCACCCAAAGTCCATTTGTAACGCCCCTTTGATGTAGGATGCTGGTCGCCCACTCTAAGACACTTTCAGCCTCCTCTAGCCTCCTCTATTTTGTGTCCTTGAAACTGCTGAAACAGATCAAAATACTTCTCCTTATATTTACCTTGCTTTGTTTCTGAAGTCCCACTTTTCAGTGAAACTGACCAGTACTTCTCCTTCTTAGGGCTTCTTATCCTTAGCAAGACTCCTTCCAGTTCTATCTATGTTGTAATATTACATCAATTTCTAAGAAACACCAGTCATTGACATCTGAAATGTTAAGCACTAAAAAAAAAAAAAAAAAAAAGATATAATCCCTTTGTACCTGTGAAACTGTCGAATCTGATTCACTTTACACACAGAAATTTAAAAAATAATAAAATAAAAAAGAAATGAGGGACTGGATAAAGACCACCTAGATCTACACAGAGACAAGCCACCCAACCAAATGAAAAGGGGGTGAAGCTTTATTCTCATCCCCCCCTTTTTTTAATAGTAACATTTAGTTCCAATGCATTAACTAAATTACAGAGTTAAACATAATACCTCTTCTATTTAGTTTTTCAAGGACATTAAGAAAATAACTATCCCATTTATTGGTAACAATAGCATGGGATTTCAGAGTGATTCTTGCCTTTTCATGACTTCCTGGTTAGGCCACACAGGTAGAAGACATGTTAATGACCCTAAACATGATCCTTGCTCCCCAAGATTTTAAAAAGAAGGGAGTCATTAAGATCTGACTGGTTATGCAAAAGAGTTTTATGCCTGAAGCTTTGAGGTCCCAGGTTCAATCACCAGAAACACTAAAAGCCAGAGTTGAGCAGTATTCTGGTCTCTATCTCTGTTATGAAAATTAAAAAATATATTTTTTTTTCAAAAAAGAAGATATGACTCAAAGAAAACTGGATTTAAAGCCAAATTGGGATTGTTTGGGGTTCCTTTTCATATCAGCATTCCCAGCCTCCTTGGAAATTATCAACCCTAAGAAGAAATTTGCTGCAATCAGCAGACAATTTTTATAGATACCATGCTGAGCATTCAATAACATCCTTCTCTCTGTTCTGTGTGTGGTTCTGACAATAAACCCTTATTAAGCCCAGTATGTGAAGGAAAGAAAATATCACTTTTCTCTGGGAATGTTTGCTTATAGGGATCTGCAAAAAGTGTATTGAGTGCTACTACCACCTGCAAGGGTTAGAATTTCAAGATATGAGGCACAGTGTTCTTAGAAGAAATGTCCTAAGAAAAACTGACCAGAGAAATATCTTCAGTAGCACTGGTCACTATATGTGGACAAAGACTTTAGATGAACAGTGAAAATAAGAGGCAGTACTGTAAACAGCAAGAGGTCCTTGAACTAGCAGACTCCCCAGCCATACTCACTAATCAAGGATTGGCTCACTATAAGCAAGAAGCAGGAGAGACTTCTTCCCGTTAGGTCTCTTTAGGCACAAGCATGAACACATGTACACACAGAAGCTGGGCATCCCCCCCCCATAGATCTTAATAACAATCTTCAAAAAACGTGAGCTGGCAATAGCTGAAGTTCAGGTCCATCTGAAAAGGCCCTATTCTGTCAGCTGGTTTTGACATTAGCAGACAAATACTACCAAAGGAAGAAGCTTCTTTCTGAGACTACATCAAGGTGAATCTTATTCCTTATTTACTAGGTAGGAAATGATACATGCATTTATCTAGTAAATGGGAATTTTCAGAAAAATGAATTTACTGAAATGATATTTTCACTGAAATGTTAAAAGTAAAGTGGTCACTGGGGTCCAGTGGTGACACGCTCAGTAGAATGCACATAGCATTATGCACACAGACCTGAGTTCAAACTCCTCATCTCCACTTGTAGGGAAGAAATTTCATGAGTTACTCTTTCTCTCTTTTCCTTTTCCTCTCCATCTCTCTCTCACTATCATAAAAAAAAAAAAAATTAAGGGAAAATAAACAAAAGTAAAGTGGTCAGTCTTATTTGTTAGTTTTGAAATTTATTTATTTATTTTTGCCTCCAGGGTTATTGCTGGGGCTCGGTACCTGCACTGTGAATCCACTGCTCCTGCAGCCATTTTATTTTATTTGTTGATAGGACAGAGAGAAATTGAGAGGGAAGGGGAAGAGAGAGAGGGGAGAGAAAGATAGATACCTACAGATCTGCTTCACCACTTGTGAAGTGATCCCTCCTGCAGGTGGGGAGCCAAGGACTTGAACCTGGATCTTTGTGCAATTTCTTGCACTTCATACTACGTGAGTTCAACCCGCTGTGCCACTGCCTGAGTCCCTGAGATTCATTTTTTATTCTATTTTTTTTGTTTATCAACATGGTGCCCATTGCTTTGAGCCAACTTTTTTATCCCCCCCAAGATAGAGATAAGAGAAATAAAAGAAACGACAGAACTGAAGATTTCCTCAAGGCAGTGAGTGCAATGTTCAAACTCGGGTTGTACATATGGCAAAGCAAGTACAATATTCAACTTCAGCTATTTTGCTAGTTCTCAATTCAATTTTTCAAACATTTGGAATTGAGATTTTCTAATAAACTTGGAACAACCCTATCTTCTAGTCTACACGCTACCAAGGAAATTAATGATCGATTGTTTGATTTGGACTTAAGCATATATTCTAGTTTAAAATGAAATCAAGTTCACTACAAGTGAGAAAACTGTCACATGTTTAGTTATAATTAAAGAAGTTTGAGTTAAGTAGCTGAAAATATACTCTATGCAGCTTTTAATATAATATTTAAGAATGGTAATAATTTCTTACTAAGAATAACTAACTTGACCACTTCCTTAGGATATGAAAAAAAATTGAAATGGATCATAGGTCTAAAGTAAGAACTATGATTACCAAATCTGTAGAAGAAAATCTTTTTTAAAAAATATTTATCTATTTATTCCATTTTGTTGCCCTTTTTTCATTATTGTTGTAGTTATTATTGTCATCATTGTTGGATAGGACAGAGAGAAATGGAGAGAGGAGGGGAAGACAAAGAGGGGGAGAGAAAGACAGACACCTGCAGACCTGCTTTACCACCTGTGAAGCGACTCCCCTGCAGGTGAGGAGCCAGGGGCTTGAACCAGGATTCTTTCGCAGGTCCTTGTGCTTTGAGCCACGTGAGCTTAACCCACTGCGCTACAGCCCGACTCCCAAGAAAATCTTTTGGATTCAGGTTAGAAAACTAATTCTTAGACTACAAAATGAACAAAAATAAAAAAATAATAATAACTAAATTAGAAACATTAATTCTTTAAAAAACATAATTAGGAAAAAATAAAAGTCAAAAGATGGGAGAAAAATACACAGAAGTGTTATATTAAAATATGTAAAGTTTTTTGTTTTTGTTTTTTAAGGCCACTGACTTTATTGAGTTAGAAAAATCTTACAATGACAGTGATGGTTCTGCCAAAAAAGCTGGAGGGCACAAACCAGACTAAAGGGCAGTGTGACAATGTGTGTGTGTGTGTGTGTGTGTGTGTGTGTGTGTGTGTGTGTGTGTGTGTAAGTGAAGATCCCCAAAAAGTTGCAGTGGTGAGGGAAGAGAACTCCCAAAAGACCTCAGAGCACATTGGAGGTGAGGATGCCCATTCTCTTTTACAGGGGAAAAAAGGCAGAAGCTCTTTATTATCATTATTACTTTCCATCTTAAGGTTTTTACCTTTCAGTTACTTGGATGACAGGAAGATGACTTACCTTGTTTTGGTCTAAAACAAAGCTTTCAAACTCATTAAGGTCCAGACCTCTGTCTTCCAACTCAAATAAATCATCTCGGGTGAGGGTAGATAGCATAATGGTTATACAAAGAGACTCTCATGCCTGAGGCTCCAAATTCCCAGGTTCAACCCCCGCCCCCCTCTCGCACCACCATAAACCAGAGCTGAACAGTGTTTTGGTTAAAAAAAAAAAAAAAAAAGACTCGCAGCTTGGGCTGGAGAGACAGCATACTAGTTCTACAAAACACTTTCATGCCTGAGGCTCTGAGGTCCCATGTTCAAGCCCCAACCCCACCATATACCAGAGCTGAGTAGTACTCTGGTTTTCTCTTCTCTCTGTCTTCCTCTTTGTATCTCTCTCCTCATAATAAAATAAAACATTTAAAAAAATAAAAAAGAAATAAATCATCTCCAGAGTTAAGATTTTAATCCTGAGCTATAGCTTTATTGATAGATATCAGCCCCAAATTATGATACCTTCATAAAGCAAACAGCTCTCTTGTTCTAAAAGCTGGCCTCTTTATTTTCCCCTCTCAAAATACTGTGGGGAAAAGGGAAGAAACTTCCATTGTAATCAAATGCCACTGGGGCCAGAATGAATACAACTCCCTCATTTAATCCAGGGAGTCTGTGTGTGGTCAAACCCAGGCCCAAACCTCCAACAGCCAAAAGGATCAGGACTGATGTAATATAGAATTTATTTCACACTTTGGTGCCATACTCCAAACTCAGTCAATTTCTGCTTTGCGTTTCTACTTCTTTTTTTTTTTTTACATGCATAACATTCCCCAGATTCCCATTTAGCAATACAACCCCCACTATTTCATTCATCATTTTTCATGGACCTGTATTCTCCCCACCCACCCACCCACCCCAGAGTCTTTTACTTTGGTGTAATACTCCAATTCCATTTCAGGTTCGACTTGTGTTTTCTTTTCTAATCTTGTTTTTCAACTTCGGCCTGAGAGTGAGATCATCCCATATTCATCCTTCTGATTCTGACTTATTTCACTCAACATGATTTGACTGAGTTTGGAGTATGGCACCAAAGTAAGAAAGCAGAAGTATACTAGAGTTTGCAGTGAGTACCTCCCTAATACTTCCTCTCCACTTTTCCAAGCTTTGGGTCCATGATTGCTCAACATCTTGTTTGGCTTTGTATGTTAACTCTCTTTTCAGTCACCAGGTTCCAGGTGTCATCAGGATGCCTGCCAGACTTCCCTGGATTGAAGACACCACCAATGTGTCCTGGAGCTCAGCTTCCCCAGAGACCCATCCTACTAGGGAAAGAGAGAGGCAGACTGGGAGTATGGACCGACCAGTCAACGCCCATGTTCAGCGAGGAAGCAATTACAGAAGCCAGACCTTCTACCTTCTGCAACCCTCAATGACCCTGGGTCCATGCTCCCAGAGGGATAGAGAATGGGAAAGCTATCGGGGGAGGGGGTGGGATATGGAGATTGGGCGGTGGGAATTGTGTGGAGTTGTACCCCTCCTACCCTATAGTTTTGTTAATTAATCCTTTCTTAAATAAAAAATAAAAAAAATCAGAAAAACAAACAAACAAACAAAAACTATACCAATACTTTATAGACTTTTGGTATCAGATGTGTGATGTGCAGATGTCTTCTCCCATTTTGAAGGATGCCTTGTTATCCTTGTATAGTTTGCTTTTTGCAGTTTAGATGCTCTTTAGTTTCATGTAGTTCCATTTATTTACTCTTGTTTTCATTTCCCATGCCCATGGGATTGAATCTCCAAATACATCTTTGAAAAAATAAATAAATAAATAAATAAAAAGAATTTATTTCACAGAAGTTTCATATTGCCTGTATGATAGTGCTCACTAAAAAATAAAAATAAAAAATAAAAGAAGCTTGTTTGAAAAAATATATATATGGGGAGCAAGGAAGATAGCATTATGGGGAAGGATCATTACGGGATGCAGAAGGTGGTAGGTCTGGCTTCTAGAACTAATCATAAACCTAAAGGCTGGAATAGTTCATATGAAGAGTTGGGGGATTGTAGATAGTAGTAGTCCTATTTTAGTTATATTCCAAAGAGCCCATGACAATACTAGTTTTTGTTTGTTTGTTTGTTTGTTTCCTGAGCCTGACACCTGACATGCAGATGGGTCCAAGTTATTGTCTGGGGAGATGATGTCATGGCTGGAAAAAGGACCAGAAAGCTGGGCAGACAACCCCACCAATAGGTAATAGGTCTTTCTACTTGCTTGTTGCACTTATTGAGCCACTGTTAACTGTTGAGCCCTTTTACTTTAAGGTATATATATATATTCCCTAACTTATGGATACATGTGCATATGTGCTCTGTCTTATGGGCCCTGGTTAATATCTAGGTTCTGTGGCTTTGTTAGGAAGTGCACCACTCAAAATGGAATTGAGGAGTCCTATGATCCAGTAACGTGCTCACCAGATTACTGAAGTTGAAGGGTTGACATTCCATGGCTGGCATCTCTGGACACAATCTGAAGTGAAATTTGTCGAAGTGGTACTGGTTGCATTGATGTGTTTGAGCTCAGCAGATACAGTATCAGATGGTATGGATTGCAAGAAGCTTGCAGGAAAATGAGCCATACTCCAAAGGTTCCAGGACTGGGAGAAATGTGGGTTTTATAGAGAATGGGGAAGGTTTGTTTGTTTTCTAGTATCCTATTTTCCTGCTTGCTGAATCAGACCTCAACTTTGTCAAGTCTATTTGAGTAAGCTTAAGCTGAGTAGACTTGAGTAGAGTTGAGCTGAGTCCTATTATTTTTCATTTGTCTTTTATTGTTTTAATATACATGTATTTACTTTATTATTTATTGGATAGACAGAAATCAAAGGAGGAGAAAGAGGAGAGAGAGACACCTGCATAAATTCTTAACCACTTGTGAAGCTCCCCACTTCACAGGTATAGACTGGGGACTTGAACTCTGGTCCCTGTGAATTGTAATATGTAATCAACTGAATGCATCACCATCCAGCATCTTAAACATGACTTTTATGATCAGAGAAATATAATGAAGACTTTTATTTGCTTCTTGGTTTCATAGTATAAAGGCCATTTTAGAATTCCAAAAGGGAGTTCGGGTGGTAGCACAGCAGGTTAAGCACAAGGAACAGTGTAAGGATTCCTGTTGGAGCCCCCTGCTCCCCACCTGCAGGGGAGTCACTGCACAGACAGTGAAGCAGGTCTGCGGGTGTCTATCCTTCTCTCCTCCTCTCTTTCTTCCCCTCCTCTCTCCATTTATCTGTCCTATCTAACAATGATGACACCAATAACAACAACAGTAATAACTACAACAACAATAAAAAACAACAAGGGCAACAAAAGGGAAAATAAATAAATAAATATAAAATATTCTTGATCTTTGATTCAGGGGGGTTTTAGCCTTCTGAATTTAAGGCAAGGACACAATAAGCAACAGAGAGCATTTGCGCCCATAAAATAGGAAAGTCAATCTCTGACTCACCCCCAGCGAAATATATAAGCAAGAGAAGCCTAGAGATCATAGTAACACCAAGTGCTAGACAGCAATAACCAGCACAATAAATGCATAAGCGGAGAAATAGGAATAAACAGTTAAGTATGCCATATCAGTCAGATAGAAATGAAACAAGTCCCCTTGGACTATACCTAAAATAGATTTCCTGGCTTTTTTCAAAATGGAGACCCCCCAAATCTTCATCTGCAATATCCTTGCCTTTAGGTTCATGATTAGTCAACAATTTGTTCTGCTTTATAGCTTAACTGTTTTTCAGCTACCAGGTTTTAGAAGCCAACAGGACTTAACCTGAGCAGATGACCCCACCAAGGTGCCCTGGAGCCCCACCTCCCCAGGCCCCTGCCCCACTAGGGAAAGAGAGATAGCCTGGGAGTATGGATTGACCTGCCAATGCCCATGTTCAGTGGGGAAGCAATTACGGAAGTCAGACCTTCCACCTTCTGTACCCTATGATGATCCTGGGTCCATACTCCCAGACGGTTAAAGAATAAGAAAGCTATCAAGGGAGGGGATGGGATACTGAGGGAATTCTGGTGGTAGGAACTGTGTGGAATTGTATCCCTCTTATCCTATGGTCTTGTCAATATTTCCATTTTATTTTTAAAAATTATATAAATTGGGAGTCAGGCGATAATGCAGCAGGTTAAGTGCACATGGCACGAAGCACAAGGACTGGCATAAGAATCCTGGTTTGAGCCCCCGGGTCCCCACCTGCAGGGGAGTCACTTCACAGGTCATGAAGCAGGTCTGCAGGTGTCTATGTTTCTCCCCCACTCACTGTCTTCCCTTCCTCTCTCCATTTCTTTCTGTCTTATCCAACAATGACAACAACAATAACCACAACAATAAAACAAGGGCAACAAAAGGGAATAAATAAATAATGTTAAAAAATGTATAAATTCCAAAGAAACTATTAAACAAACAAAGAGACCCCTCACAGAATGGGAGAAGATCTTCACATGCCATACATCAGACAAGAAACTAATCACCAAAATATATCAAGAGCTCAGCAAACTTAGCACCAAAAAAGGCAAACTCTAGAAGAAGAAGAAGAAGCACCAAAAAAGCAAATGACCCCATCCAAAAATGGGCAGATGATATGAACAAAACATTCGCTACAGAGGAGATCCAAAAGGCTAACAAACATATGAAAAACTGCTGAAGGTCACTGATTGTCAGAGAAATGCAAATTAAGACAACACTAAGATACCACCTCACTCCTGTGAGAATGGCATACATCAAAAAGGACAGCAGCAACAAATGCTGGAGAGGTTGTGGGGACAGAGGAACCCTTTTACATTGCTGGTGGGAATGTAAATTGGTCCAGCCTCTGTGGAGAGCAGTCTGGAAAACTCTCACAAGGCTAGACATGGACCTTCCATATGATCCAGTAATTCCTCTCCTGGGGTTATACCCCAAGGACTCCATAACAACCAACCAAAAAGAGGTGTGTATTCCTATGTTCATAGCAGCACAATTCATAATAGCTAAAACCTGGAAGCAACCCAGGTGCCCAACAACAGATGAGTGGCTGAGAAAGCTGTGGTATATATACACAATGGAATACTATGCAGCTATCAAGAACAATGAATCCACCTTCGCTGACCCATCTTGGACAGAGCTGGAAGGAATTATGTTAAGTGAGCTAAGTCAGAAAGATAAAGATGAATATGGGATGATCCCACTCATCAACAGAAGTTGAGTAAGAAGATCTGAAAGGGAAACTAAAAGCAGGACCTGACCAAATTGTAAGTAGGGCACCAAAGTAAAAACCCTGTGGTGAGGAGTAGACATGCAGCTTCCTGGGCCAGTGGGGGGTGGGAGTGGGTGGGAGGGATGGGCCACAGTCTTTTGGTGGTGGGAATGGTGTTTATGTACACTCCTAGTAAAATGTAGTCATATAAATCACTAGTTAATTAATATGAGAGGGGGAAAATCAGTTGTATGTCTCAGTTTTTCAAAACACAAACTGAATCTTTTCAATATATAGGCTGTGTAACTGATATGCAGACTCTCTCAAAAGTCTAGACCAAGTAGATCAGAAGCAACCACTAGCACAGCTATATACAAGA
Source organism: Erinaceus europaeus (assembly GCF_950295315.1). NCBI lineage: Eukaryota > Metazoa > Chordata > Mammalia > Eulipotyphla > Erinaceidae > Erinaceus > Erinaceus europaeus. The sequence goes on from NC_080169.1 coordinate 23,243,328, forward strand.
TACTGGGTACTGTACAGCAAACCCTAACAAAAGGACTTTTCAAAGTTAACCCAATAATGTGATGATAACATTAACTATCGATTGTCTTTTGGAACCCTAAGACAGCAGGAACCTCACATCTCCACTATAGAGCCTCTACTTCCCCCAGTCCTGGAACCCTGGGATAGGGCCCACTTTCCCGTATGCCTCTCCCAATCCATATCAAATAATACTGCATCTGCCAATCACAACCTAACCAACACAATGATTGCCACCTCAACATGCTTCACTTCAGACTGTGTCCAGAGACTTCACATGTGGAATGACAACCCTTCAACTTCATTACTCGGGTGAGACCTTTCCTTTCATAGTATACTCTAATTCCATCTCAGGTGGTTCACTTTCTAACAAAGCCCCAAAACCTAGATATACACCAGTTTCTGTGAGAGAGAGCATATGTTCACACGTATCCGTAAACTACTGCAAAATATATACCTGAAAGCAGAAGTACACTAGAGTTTGCAGTGAGTACCCCCCTAGCATTTCCTCTCCACTATTCCAAGCTTTGGGTCCATGATTGCTCAACAATTTGTTTGGCTTCATATGTTAACTCTCTTTTCAGTCACCAGGTTCCAGATGTCATCAGGATGCCGGCCAGGCTTCCCTAGACTGAAGACCCCACCAATATGTCCTGGAGCTCCGCTTCCCCAGAGACCCACCCTACTGGGGAAAGACTGGGAGTATGGATCGACCAGTCAACGCCCATGTTCAGCGGGGAAGCAATTACAGAAGCCAGACCTTCTACCTTCTGCAACCCACAATGACCCTGGGTCCATGCTCCCAGAGGGATAGAGAATGAGAAAGCTATCAGGGGAGGGGGTGGGATATGGAGATTGGGTGGTGGGAATTGTGTGGAGTTGTACCCCTCCTACCCTATGGTTTTGTTAATTAATCCTTTCTTAAATATAAAAGAAAAAAAAGACAGTTTACCATCATGAAAAAAAAAAAAGAAAGGAAATAAATGGATTCCAAGTAATTACAGATACAGAGAGACTATCAAATACAAACTACAGAAAACTCATATGAGGAGGACTCTCCAGGAATCTAAGCATAGTATAGAGAAACATACTCAAGACTTGAAAGAAAAATTTATATTTTAAATTATAGAATTAAAACACCCAAAAGATGAACTCAGAAAAGACTTCACTGCCAAACTACAAAGTTTGAAAGAAGAACTTCAATCAGAATTCACTAAGCAGTTAGGACACATGAAAGAAAAACTTAAAACAGAACTACAGGGAGTGAAAGACACTCTGAGTTCAGTTCAAGCTCAGGCAGAAGGCTTAGGAAGTAGATTCACATATGCAGAAGAAAGAATTTACAATCTAGAAGATACAGTTACTCCACTCTTTTAATTTAAAGATGAGGGAGTGTAAAGGTTTAGAAAGAATGAAGTGACTCTCTGTGAAATTGCAGACTCCATCAAAAGGTTGAATATAAGAGTGATAGGTATATCTGAGAAGGAGGACAAGGCCAACGATCCAGAGCCTATGTTCAGACCAATTTTAACTGAGAATTTCCCTCACTTAGGAAATCCTCAGAACACACTCATTCAAGAGGCAGACTGCTCACCCAGTTTTATAAATAGAAAAGTACCAACACCAAGGAACATTACTGTAAACCTATCAAAACTCAATGACAAGGAAAAAATTTTGCAGGTTGCTATGGAAAGGAAAGATTTAATATACAAAGGCAGAGCTATCAGCCTTTCATTATATTTCTCTTCACAAACCCACAGGCAAGGAGAGAGTGGAATGACATATTCAAAATAAAGGAGGGGGAATTCCAGCCACAAATTTTATATCCTGCAAAATTATCCATCAGATATGAGGTAGAAATAAAGGTTTTCTCAAATACCCCAAAACTAAAAAAATTTTCCAAAACCAACCCCACCTTACAAGAATTACTGAACTGAGTCCCACAAGAAAGGAAGAAGCAAACTAATACACATTCTTAGTGAGGTGAACAGCAGTAGACTAGAAATAAGAACACAATAAAAATAGTAAAGAACAACAAAGCAAATAAGGGAGGGAATTAAAGGAGAGTGGTTTTATCAAATGTCTGTCAATCCAGATCAACTTAAAAAGACTTTTCTAGATACATAATAATAGTTATTACACTTATGGTAACCACAAAACAAACTGGGAACAGAGATTCATAGAAAGTACAATAAAAATTAGTGAGGAACTCACCACAGAAACTCATCCACATGACAACTTTCCTATTGCAAGAGCTCGATACTAGCCTAATAGTTTGACAAGCAGATGATTTCCAGGTAGAGGGTCTGATTTGGAACGTTTGGGTTGTGCCACAAGACTTTTATGGTACTCCAAGCTAATTTACATAATTTGTAAATTATTTTAATTCAAATAAACTAAGTTCTGAATTAACCACTGTGTGTTTTCTTACATCCAAAGTCCTAACAAGGTATTATTCAACTCATTTGTTTATATTTTTTATTTCAATTAGCAGCTGTTTAGTTAATAGGGAGAAAGAAAATGTGTCTGTCGTATTGCAGTTGTTAGAAAGTTGGGTGCTACTCTATTTTTGTTTCTCAATCGGTTCTTAATTTGTAGTAGCTGCCAAGAATAGTAGATGATCTTATTGCTAATTTATTGCCCCTCCACCACCCACCCCCCGCCACTCAACATGGCTTGCACTATTTGGGACCACTGACTGTTCAGGAGTATCTGATTGGTTAGTCACAGTTTGCTTAGTGAATAAAAGTACTCATACTATATGTGAGGCTTTGGCTATTTCAAAGACTCTGTGCTCATACCCTCCACCTTAAACTTGTAATTTAATTGTTCTACTTTTAAAAGAATAGATACTATTATTATTGTCATTTTTTGTTTAACTGAGGGGGGAAAAGCTTTTTATAGTTCTAGTTCTTGAAATTAAAGTTTTTTCTTCTTCCTTCCTTCCATCCTTCCTTCCTTCCTTCCTTTCTCCCTTTTTTTGCTTACTTATTTTAAAATTTAATATAAAGAATGTCTATACTTTTTAAAAAGTTTACTAAGATAGGTTTTTTCTTTTTCTTGATTTTGACTGAATTTTTTTAATTAGTGATTTAATACTGATTTACAAATTTATCACAGGGGAATAATTCCACACCATTCCCACCAGAGTTCTGAATCCCCAGTCCCTCCATTGTAAACCACCATGGTTCTCCCAAAGTTACAGACATGGGTTGACCATCATCTCTACAATTATCTGTCTAGATTTGTACATAATGGCCCCATTTTTTTCTTCCAGGTACAGTCCTTTCTTCCCCTTCAAGCCACTCATGACTCTATTACTACATCCAATTATCCCTCCCCTTTTTCTCCTTTTTCTGTGAGTCCTGATGGAGCTGGAATTCAGAGCCCTCTTATCCCCTTCCTCCTATAACTTCTCCTCCACTGGGAGCATGGATCAACTTTGTTTTGGGGGTTCAGATGATAGGAATTCTGGCTTCTGTAGTTGCTTCTCTGCTGGACATTGGTGTTGTCAGGCCAATCCATACCCCCCAACCTGTTTCTATCTTTCCCTAGTGGGATAGGGCTCTGGAGAGGTGAGGTTACAGGACATATTGGTTAAACTGTCTGCCCAGAAAAGTCAGGATAGAATCATGGTAGCATCTGCAACTTGGTGTCTGGAAGGTAGCAGGACATTAAGTGAGGTAAAATGGTTAATGAACCAAAAAGTAGGAATAGAGCAGATGAGATTAGGGATTAAGGTAAAAGAAAGATGAGAAATCCAGTTTAGGCATGTCTCTTGGGACCCACAACTTTTGTAGCTTTTGCTTGAGTTTGATAGCTAGCGTGAAGTTGGATACAAATATTGTCTGAGAAAATGGTATCAGAATAGAGAAAAGAGCTAGAGAGTTGAATTAGGGCAGTGAGTAGCTCCCATTCTTGAAAAACTTCTGTGTATAGCATTAACTGTTTGCCACCACCTGATCCAGGGCATATATATATATATATATATATATATATATATATATATATATATATAATTATATATTATATATATATAATTAGCACCAGAGCCTACGTAACATCTGAGTCCCTATATGTCTGAGCTCACAGCTCATGAACACAGCTGGAAACATTTCAGGCTGCACTCATTTCAGGACCAGTCTTCCTCAAGCAGCAGGACAGGATACCCCAGCCTCCCTTTGGAGACTGGGGTTGTCTCTACTATCACTGCTTTATGGAGAGGGCAAGGTCCTGGGAAGGCCCACAAGAGGACTTGTGATGATGTCCTGATAAAAGTGACCAGTGATGGTACAGAGAGAGATCCATTACAGGTCTAGACCCATGATATTAGTGCAGGAATCCAAGGATTCCCTGACTAGGGCCCCAGTTGATGAGGTAATATGATATTGACCAAAAGCACCATTATTAAGTGAGCCAGTCACTTGACTTTATTGAGCTTTTATAGTCTTCTCTTTATCAGATATTTTTAGACCTTCTCCTAGTTGTTTAAGCAATGAATGTCACATGCTAAGCCCAACCAGAATTAGGTTTTTGGGAACTGTATTCTTTGGGCCTTTCTGCTAGATTGCCAAACTAATTTGGTCTAAGTCTAATTAAGTAGAGAATTTATGATGTCTTCTTTAAGGACTTCAACTAGGATTCCAGTTTTATTAGGTTTAAGTCTAATCACCAAGGACTATTGAGTATTATTACTTCAAATTATATAATTGTCCCTTGGTTATGGATATATGCACACCTGTACCCAGTAGCCTAAACCTTAACCTATATCTAGTATCTGTAACATTGGTAGATGATGTGTTCTCTAACATGGATTTAGGTAGTCCCATGTGTTAGGAAAGATCTCACCAGGTTTGAAGAATTGTTTTATATCTACATGTACATTCACAATCTATATAAGAATTCAATAATGGCATAATGTGGGATGGCAGTATTAGTAGTGATTTGGTTGAGGTCAACAAGGAGGTATGGCATAAGGAATCAGAGAGAAGAAATATCAAGTATAGGCATAGTCTTAGAGGTTCCAGGACTAGGAGAAACGAATATCTTAAAGAGAATGTAAGGGGCTTCTTGTAGTCTTAGAAAGAGTTTAGAATAGCAATAGTTAATTATTATCATAACCAAGTTAGTTGGGGGATGTGTATTCTATGATAATCCAGTGGTTAGCATCTATAGTAATATACTAGACCTCACTGTGTTTTGTGCCCGTTAGTGGTATCTGAAAATCTTTGTATTTTAGATAATTACAGGGCCAAATGGTCTTGATCTGTCTGGCCTAAGGTTGTAGTTGACTTAGATGTTTAAAAAGCTATGTGTGCAGATAAATTTTTAGAGCTCCTTCAGCAATTTAAGCCAAGTGTCAGAGTATGATAATCTTACAAACCTGAGATAGTAAATATTTAAGCTAAATTAAATATTTGTACTTAGGGCTATGGTCTAGGTAGTTAGATATCTTGAAGTATTAAATCAATTTTCCTTGGGACATGTCATATTAATAGTTATTTATCAGAATATAAATCTATAGTATTATAATGTAACATCTTTTCCACTACCGAAAATCTGTGCTGGCCCCTCCACCCACCTAAGTAAACACTATAGTTTTCCACAATCTAAATATTGGTTATACTTTGTTTGTTTATTTATTTCAAGTATGTGTGTTTAGCTCTCTAAATTCCACACTTGAGTGAAACCACCCTGTGGTTCTCCTTTACCTCCTTGCTTACTTCATGAAGCATAGACTTCCATAGAGTTCCATCTATTTTATCCCAAAGGATGTAAATTCATGTTTTTAACTGTTGAGTAGTACTCCATTAAGTATATGTCCCATAACTTTCTTATGCAGTCATCTGTCAAAGGGCATTTTGTTTGCTTCCAAATTTTGGCTATTATGAATAGCTCAGCTATGAACATGGGGGTACATATATACTATTGGATTACTATTATTATCTCTTTTAGATAAATGCTTAGGAGTGAAATTTCTGGGTCACAAGGTTTTTCCATCTGTATTTGTTTAAGGATTCTCCATACTGTTCTCCATAGTGGTTGTAGCAGTTAGCATTCCTACCAGCGGTGTAATAGAGTTCCTTTCGCTCCACATCCTTTCCAACACTTGTCCTCTCCTGTTTTATTGATGAAGGCCATTCTCACAGGTGTGAGGTGGTATCTCAATGTGGTTTTAATTTGCATTTCTCTAGTAATGAGTGAATTGGAGCATTTCTGCATGTCTGTAGGCCATGTGTATCTTTTCTTTAGAGAACTGTTTATTCATATCTTTTGTCCACTTTTTTACTGGGCTGTTATTTTTCTTTTTGTTGAGCTGTATGAGTTCTTTCTAGATGTTTGATATCAACTGCTTGTCTGAATTATGGTGTGAAAATATGTTCTCCCAGTTTCTACATTTCCTGTTTGGCCTTATGGAGTTTTATTTTGATGTATAGAAGCTTTTTTATTTAATATAGTTCTATTTGTTCAATCTTGTTTTTGTTTCTCTTGCCCATACAGAATGTGTATTCATTTTGGGGGGGATGAATAGTTCTGAATATATCTATTAGATCCATGTCATCTATGGTTTCATTTAAGATCACTACTTACTGATTTTTTTTTTTTTGTCCAGATGTTCTGTCTCTTGCTGTGAGTGGCATGTTAAAATCTCCTACTATTGTGTTGCTGTCAAGGTCTGCCTTAAGTTCAGTAAGTATTTGTTTTATATTTTTGGGTGCACCTGAATTTTGGGTGTATATATTTATGATGGCTATATCTCTTTGTCCCTCTCTGTCTCTCATTATTTTCTTTACTTGAAAGTTTATTTTGTCAGAAAATATAATAGCTGTCCCTGCTCTTTTTGTGAACTATTAGCTTGGAGTATCTTTCTCCAGCCATTGATATTAAGTTTCATTTTGTCTTTTCGTTGGATGTGTGTTTCCTGAATACATGTAATGGATTTGTCCTCTTCTTTAATCCATTTGGCTATTCTGAATATTTTTACAGGTGAAATTAGGCCATTCACATTTAGGGTGATTATTGATATATGTGGTTTACTTATGTCCATTCTTATTTTGGCTTTGAGTTTGTTTTAAATTGTTGATTCTTTACCCATCTATCTTTTTGTGTGGATAAGTTTCTGTGGTGAGTTCCTCACTAATTTTTATTGTACTGTCTACGAATCTTTATCTTCTCTCACCTCTCAATTTCTCTCTGTCTTATCCAATAAAAAAAGGAAGGAAGGAAGGAGAGAGGGGGGCAGGAAGAAAGGGAGAAAGAAAGAAAGAAAGAAATGGCCGCCAGGAGCAGTGGATTCATAGTACCAGCACTGAGCCCCAGCAATAACCCTGGAGGAGAGAAAGAAAGAAATACAGAAAGAAAGGAAGGAAAGAGAGAGAGAGGAAGGAAGGCAGGAAGGGAGGGAAAAAAAAGGGAAGGAGGGAAGGAGGGAGGAAGGAAGGGAGGGACTGCAAAGCAAAGAACATTACACTCAAAGAAAAGCTGAAGTCAAGGAACAGCAGAGGAAACAATGACCTTGGAGGGTATCTGGTCCAACTCTCTCATTTGATAGATAGGAAACTCACTCTGTCTAATCCCCAAAGGGAGGGTAATATTGCATCTAGTCATTCAGATTCCACACATTAAATTAAAAGAGTCAGGTAGTAAACTTTGACTTGTCAGCAGAGACAATATCCTTGTTTGCCTGATGTGATTATCTTCTTCCCATGGTAAATAATCTCACCTGTGAAGAAATGAAAAACAAAATAGGGGAGTTGAGCAGTAGCACCGCGGGTTGCGCGCACATGGTGCAGAAAGCAGGGATCTGCGTAGGGATCCAGGTTCGAGTCCCTGGCTCACAACCTGCAGGGGAGTCGCTTCACAGGAGGTGAAGCAGGTCTGCGGGTGTCTTTCTCTCCCCCTCTGTCTTCCCCTCCTCTCTCCATTTCTTTCTGTCCTATCCAACAATGACAACAACAATAAAACAACAAGAACAACAAAAGGGAATAAATAAATACTTTTTAAAAAGTTTTTAAAAAAAGAAAATAAATTGCACTTAAAAAAAAATGGGTTGACCCAAGTAGTTCACCTCCTCCTCACAATTTAGTCTGAGTTGGAAGGGACAGAACTTTACAGTTGGAAAAATTGCTGAACTGTGTGTCTGAAATGCTTAACAAATTACAGTGAAAGTTTTATTTAATTTTTTTCATTTCCCCCGTTGATGGAGACCCACTATTGCCAAGTATTTATTTGCCAAATGGTGACTTCATTTATGATGCTGGCAATGTGATGTTTAACAGCTGACATTTTGCTACCTAAAAAAAAAAACATTTCTCATAGCTACAGAAGTGCTGCAAAAATTCAGAGATACACATGTAATTTTTAACAATTTGGTAGGGATAAAAGTTATTAGAAGAAGCCAGAGCTGGTCATTATTTTTAAGCATTATCATAATTTTTTAAAAAAAACCACTAGTGCTTAATATAAACAGAAAGGACTTTATGAACACTAAATAAATTAAACCTTACAAGTCTATGAGGTAGGTGTTATTTTTATCACCTATAGGGTTGAAGTCAGACACAGAGAAGTTGAGGAACTTTCCTAAAGGCTTCCAGCTAGTACATACTAGTAATGAGATTTGAATCTACATCGTAACTCTGCAGCCTGTCTGTTTTAATCATTCTAATATACATACAAAGAATAAGTTTGCACATGCAAATATCTTATCTGTTCTCTAAAAATAGCTTGCATATACATGACAGAGAATGAAATTAGACATCAGGAGATAACTCACCTAGTGGAGCCTGTGCCTTAATACTGGGTTTGAGCCCTGGCACCAGATAGGAGAACAAGGAATACTAGCTCTAGGGGAAATCCATTGTTGGTAGAGCAATGTTTTGCTGTCTCTTTTTTCCCTCTGCATCTTTCTCCCACAGCCTATGAACAATTAACAACAACAACAAAACAAAAAAAAAATCAAGAAAACATATGTTTTCTCAATATAACATATGTTCAAGGTCCTGCACCACATGAAAAAATTAAAATATCTATTCAAACTTACCTTTCTAAAACACTTTTTTGTTCACATCAGCAAGACAAAACAAAATGGCACAAGTGAGAATGTAAAATTTGGAGCAAGGATCAACTGAACTGAACTCTGTTATGACCTTGGGTGAACTCCTGAAGCTTTCTATGCCTCAGTTTCTTCATCTATAAAATGGATACAAAATGATATTTAAACCCTAGTTTAGTGCCAGGATTAAATGGGATACCTTTAAAGTATAAAACCCAGCATCTGTAACATAAGAATTTTTTCTTGCCACTATCATATTAATAGTACTACTATGCTGTGTATCAGATTCTACTTGACCTCTCAGCCTTACCAGTCTCACTGCAGTCACCCTATCCTGCCTACCTCTCATCTCTTGCTCAGTCTCCAATCTGCCAACTGCCTTTTACTTTAAACCAACTATGTCCATCATCTCCTGTCTGGAGACATCTCTTTTAATGATTATACATGTGACACCAGGGAAATCAATTTGATATTCAAGCATATGCAACCCAGAAGTGATGGCAGAAAAACCCCCTCCCCCAGCAGTCAGAACTTTGACCTTTTCTTGCCCTTTGCCAAAGGATGCATTAGTTTGCTAGAGCTGCCATAACAAGTCACCACAGAGCAGATAGACTGAGTAATAGAAGTGTTGTTTCAGACTTTTGGAGGTAAACAAATCTGAGATCAGTGTCTGTAGGTGTTTTGTGTTCTTGAGATTGAATTTCTAAAGTAGGTAACTGGTTTCCCTACATCACCATTAAACAAGGCTCATACTCCAAGGGACGTTGAATAATTCAACTCAGTGTTGACACTATCTACCCAGTAATAGCAACATATAATACTAGTGAATGATTCAATATTATATGAGTGACCCTCACTCTTCAGACACCAGTCACATGTCCAGGTTGTTACCTGTACCCTGACCAACTATTTGTAAATCAGTTGTTCACAGAACTCAAAGAAACATTTTACTCACTAGATCACAGTTTATTATAAAAATAATAAAACTTAGGAATAGCCATACAGATGGGATGCATAAGGAAAGGGTGTGGATTTCAGTATTCTCAGATGTGCCATATTCCCAGCACTACCTGTGTTCACCAACCTAAAAGCTTCAGGAACCCTGTCCTTCTAGAGATTTTTTTTTTTAATTTCTTTATTGGGGAACTAATGTTTTGCATTTGACAGTAAATACAATAGTTTGTACATGCATAACATTTCTCAGTTTTCCATATAACAATACGGCCCCCACTAGGTGCTCTGTCATTCTTTTTGGACCTGTATTCTCCCCCAGTCACCCACCCCAGTGTCTTATTTTGGTGCAATACGCCAATTCCAGTTCGGGTTCTAATTGTGTTTTCTCTTCTGATCTTGTTTTTCAACTTCTGCGTGAGAGTAAAACATCCCATATTCATCCTTCTGTTTCTGACTTATTTCACTTAACATGAACTTTTCAAGACCCATCCAAGATTGGCTGAAAATAGTGAAGTCACCATTTTTTATAGCTGAGTTAAGTATTCCATTGAATATATATATATACCACAATTTGCTCAGCCACTCATCTGTTGTTAGACACCTGGATTGTTTCCAGGTTTTGGCTATTAAAATCATATTGGTCTGTAGTTTTCTTTTTTGGTTGAATCCCTGTCTGCTTTTGGTATCAAAGTGATGTTGGCTTCATAGAAGCTGGAAGGGGGTACTCCAGTGTCTTCAATCTTCTGCAAGACTTTTAAAAGTAGAGCTATTAGTTCGTCTTTGAAGGTTTTGTAGAATTCATTTGGAAAATCATCTGGTCCAGGACTTTTATTTTTTGGAAGGTTTTTGATAACTGTTTCAATTTCATTAGCTGTGGTGGGCCTGTTCATGTTATCTAGTTCCTCTTTACTTAATTTTGGAAGTTCGTTGGTATCTAGGAAATTGTCCATTTCTTCCAGGTTCTCTAGCTTGGTGGCATATAGTTGTTCATCAAAGCCTTGCATGATATGTTGAATTTCTGCGGTATCTGTTGTGATATCTCCGTTTTCATTTTTGATAAGATTTATTTGGGTCTTCTCCCTTTTTTGTTTTGTGAGTCTGGCTAAAGGCTTGTCGATTTTGTTCATTCTTTCAAAGAACCAACATTTACTTTCGTTGATCTTTTGTATGACTTTCTTATTTTCAATGTTATTTATTTCTGCCCTAGTTTTAGTTATTTCTGTCCTTCTGGTTGCTTTAGGGTTCCTTTGTTGTTCTTCTTCTAGGACTTTAAGGTGTGCAATCAGGATGTTTATTTGAGTCTTTTTTCTTTCTTAATGTTTGCTTGTATGGCTATGAACTTCCCTCTCAGTACTGTCTTAGCTGTGTCCCAAATATTTTGATAGCTTGTGTCTTCATTTTCATTGAACTCTCAAAAGATTTTGATTTCTTCCTTTACCTCTTTGGCCTAGTAGTTTATAAGTAGTGTACTGTTGAGCTTCCACATTTGGGGACTATTACTAATCTTTTGTTGATATTTAAGTGTTAGTTTAATTCCACTGTGTTCTGAGAAGATGCTTGGGATGATTTCAATGCTCTTGAATTTGCTAATGCTGTCATGGTGGTCTAACATATGGTCTATCCTTGAGAATGACCCATGTGGATTTGAATAAAATGTGCATTCCAGTTTCTTAGGATGAATGACTCTGAAAATGTCCAATAGTTCTAGTTTATCTATCTCCTCATTTAGCTCCCTCATGTCTTTCTTGATTTTCTGCCTGGATGATCTGTCAAGTTGAGAGAGTGGGGTGTTAAAGTCCCCTACTATGATTGTGTTGCTGTTAATATATTGCTGTAGCTCTTTCAGTAGATGTTTGATGTATTTAGATGGCTTCTCATTGGGTGCATAGATGTTAATAATTGTTACATCCTCCTGATTGACTGATCCTCTGAGCATTATGTAACATCCATCCCTATCTTTTTACATTTTATTTATTTTAAAGTCTATCATGTCAGATATGAGAATACCTGTTCCTCCTCTTTTTTGTGGGCCATTAGCTTGTATGATAGTTTTCCATCCTTTCACTTTGAGTCTGTGTCTTGTTGGGTTTCCTGTAGATAGCATATTGTTGGGTGGTATTTTCTGATACATCTTCCTACTCTGTGGTTTTTAGTAGGTGAACTCAGGCCATTAACATTTATTGATATCAAAGACTGCAGATATTTTAATGCCATTCTTGCAGAGTTTTATGTGTTCTGATAAATGGCATATTCATGGTGGTCTGACAGTTTATAGGAGACCTTTCAGAACTTCTTTCAGGGCAGGCTTGGTGATAGTTGATTCTTTTAACTGCTGCTTTTCTGAGAAGGTTTTGATGCCTCCATCTAGTCTGAATGACAGTCTATCAGGATATAGTAGTCTTGGTTGAAAGCCTTTCTCATTGAGCAATCAAAAGCTATCTTGCCATTCTCTTCTGGCCTGTAGTGTTTGTACGGAGAAGTCTGCTGCTAATCTTATGGGTTTTCCTCTGTAGGTGACTCTTTGTTTTTCTCTTGCAGCCTTTAGGACCCTTTCTTTATCCTTATTCCTTTCCATTCTAAATAGGATGTGTCTTGGTGTCTTTAAATCTTGGTTAATTCTTTTTGGGACCCTCTGGTCTTCTTGAACCTTTATGTCTTTGATGTTGTCTAGACTAAAGAAGTTCTCAGCTATTATGTTCTGAAGAATGCTCTCTTCCCCTCCCTCTCTTTCTCCCTCTGGTAAGCCAATAATGTGTATCTTATTACTTTTGAAGTCATCCCAGAGGTCTCTGTTGTTGTTTTAAGTATCTCTTAATCTCTTTGTGAGATCTCTTACTTCTTTTTTGGTTGTCTCTAATTCGGCCTCAATCTTGCTAATTCTGTCTTCAGCCTCATTGATTCTATTCTCTCTCCCCTCTACTGTTTTATGGAGTTCATCTATTTTGTTACCCTGTTCTGATACTGTTTTAGCTTGTTCAGCTAGTTATGTTATTAGCTCAACTATTTCAGTTTTCAGCTCTGTAATAACCTTGAGATAATTAGTGTTTTCTTCCAGGGTCTCATTTGTTGTTTCTGCCTTTCTGATGACAATTCTTTCAAACTTTTTACTCACTCCTATGATTATTTCCTTAACTAGTGTTTGGATGTTGACCTCATTATTTTGTACTTTAACCTTAGGGGGCTTTTAGCTGGACTCTTGTCCTGGTTCATTTCTCCAATATTTCTTCTTGTTGGTTTAACCATTTTATATAACATGTTATAAGGTCCCTCTGTCAGTACCTTTCAAATTACTGATCACTCTTGCCCGGATTGACTTATGTCTAAGTAAGGTAATTAAAGGTTTCACAGTTGTGGAAATTAACAGTTGTTTCAATGGTATTTTAATCCCTGAGTTGGAGCTCAGTGGCTTAAAAGCCTCTTTTGTTCTTTTTCTTCCCTGTAGGCTATGGGAGCCTGAGGGCTTTTAAACTATAAGTAGGCTTCTTAGCTTAATCACTGACTCCTGACCAAGAGATAAAGCAGGGTGAGGCAGAAAAAATCCAGTGATTATGCAAAAAGAATTTCATAGCTCCACAATAGGCCACCAAGGTATAGATCTTCTCTTGAGTTTCCTCTTTAGGTCTCTGTTCCCTGGTGTAAGAACAGGGCCTCCACCTGCTGCTGCAGCCTCTGAGGACACAGTAGTAATGGAGATTCACAGTTGCATTTGGTGAGTCTTAGGGGTGTCCTCTCCTCCCTTCAGCCATCCCCTTGTTGGTGAAACAGACTGGATGTGGTATCTCAACTGGTAAAGTGCCAGACTGTTACCAGCCACTTAATCTCTCCGTAGGCTCCTCTCTGTCCACAAGCCACAGGTGTTTGCACTCATCAGTGATTTGGTCGGTTCCTGAAGTCATTCTAGTCCTGTCTTGTAGCAGTCCCAGGTGGTCTCCTTTGGTATTCCTCCCTTCTAGAGATTTTACAGTTACATTATTTCACAGGCATGGTTGATTGAGCCACTGCTCATCAATAAATGAATTCATTCTCCAACCCCTCCACCTCCCAAGCTAAGCTGCATATGTTGAAAGTTCCAATTATTTAATCATATAATTGGCTCCATTGGTCATCATCAGTTTTAGGTACTTTCCCTCATTAACATGGTAAAGAAGGTTTTTTTTCCTCGCACTGCTTAGGAAATTCCAAGGGTTTTAGGAGCTCTGTGCCAGAAATTAGAGCAAAGATCAACTATGTATTTCTTGTTAGAACTCACATTTTTAGGGCCAACTTAGTTTTTCTACTATTTTCCTTGTGTATAGAGTAACATACTCTCCATAGATCTTCACATTATCTGACCTCTATGCTTGAACATTTCTGGTGTCCGTGTGTGTGTGTGTGTGTGTGTGTGTGTGTGTGTGTGTGTGTGTGCATGTGTGTGCACATTTCCCCTTTGGAAAAATGTCAGATTGAATTAGCGTCTTCCCAAGAGGACCCAGTGTGTTTAATCTCTCCCCTTTAAATGCCATATATGCAAATTCATCTATACTCTGAGGTACTGAGGATGAGGGATTCAACCTTTGGAATGACAAAATTCAGCCCATTACAGAGGGTAAAAAGATGTGTTTCAGTGGTCCAGGAGGTGGTGCAGTGATAGGGCTTTGGGCTCTCAAGCATGAAGTCCTGAGTTCAGTCCCTGGCAGCACATGTGCCAGAGTGATGTCTGGTTCTTTCTCTCTCCTCCTATCTTTCTCATAAATAAGTAGAATTTTTTTAAATGTATTTCAATAGGCTCCTAAGAATGTCCCATCCTAGAGTAAACCAGTTGACCATAAAGGTGACTGACTCCAAGAGCACTCTACTTGCCTGGTTTGTATTCCACCTCACTTTAGAGTAACACTCATCAACTAAGTTTTCACATATAAGCCCTGGCCTCAGATGTATCTTTTTGAAGTATTTGGTCTAAGATATCCAGTAGAAACTGCACATGGCACCCTAGTGCAAGACCAATAAGACCTACCAAGTGTGGCCCTTGCTTTCCTTTTGGTCCTCCCTGTCCAGCCTGCACTGGACTATTCATAATGTCCTGTCTGAGACACAGGATCCTCATCTACAAATAAGAAGGTTGAGTATCTTCTTCAGTTTAAAATTCTAAAGGATAGGGCACCAAAGTAAAAACCCTGGGTTGAGGATGAGGGTGTATGTTCAGCTTCTTGGTGGGAGGGAGGACAGGGAGGGGGTCGTATGGGACACAGTCTTTTGGTGGTGGGAATGGTGTTTACGTATACTCCTATTAATTTGTAGTCATATAAATCACTAAGTAATATGAGAGAGGAAAAACTGATTGACTGTCTCAAAGTTTTTAAAGCACAGACTGAGCCTTTCAAACGTTGACCCTCTTAAAATCTTAGTCCAGGGAGAATAGAAGCAACCAGTGGCATAGCTATATAAAAATAATGTCAAAAAAGGACTTAAAATATGGTGATGTGGTGTATGCTACAGCAAATCCTAACATAGGGATTTTTCTTTTTTTTTTTTTTCATAGGGATTTTTCAAAGTTAACCCAATTGCCAATGTGATTATAGCAATAACTATCTATTGTCCTCTTAAACCCTAAGGCAGCAGGAACCTCTCACTCTATAGAGCCTGTATTTCCCCCAGTCCTGCAACCTCAGGGGTGAGGCTCACTTCCCTGCATGCTTCTCTCAAGTCATACCAAATGATATTGCATCTACCTAATCAATGCAACAAGTACCACCTCAGCATGCTTCACTTCAGACTGTGTACAGAGACATCAGGAATGGAATGCCAACCTTTCACCCTCATTATTTGGGTGAGACCTTTCCTTTCATGGTTATGTCTAATTCTATTCTAGGAGGTTCACTTCCTAACAAAGTCCCAAAACCTAGATATAGACCAGGTCCCATAAGATAGAGCATATGTTCACATGTATCCATAAATTAGGGCAAAATATACACCTGAAAGCAAAAATACAAAATAGTCTGTAGTGAGTCAGTATCAAGTTCATAATGAAATAGTTTCTACTTAGACTTAGATACCCTCCTCACCTACTTCCTATTACAGTTTTCTCATTCACTCCAAAACTAACCTTATCAAACAAGGACTGCAAAAGCTGACTAAGGGCAAGAGACTGACATACTTTAACGATGACTCTTTAGTCACTATCAGGCCACCCCATCAGCTGGAGCCCTAATCGGGGAGTTCTGAGATTCCCAAACAGACTTGATGGGCCTAGATCTCGAATAAATCCCTCTCTCCATTGTTACCTGTCATTTCTATCAGGAACAACACAATAGACCCCTTTGTGGACCCCCATAGGACCTTGCCGTCAACTTGGATCAACAATGGTAGAAAATTCCATTCTCCAAAGGGAGGATGGACAACATACTCTATGCTACACCTGAAGAAGATGGGTCAATATTGGGGCAGCATGGAATGTTCCTACTCATGACCACAGAATGTGAGCTCAGATCTAGAGGGATGTAGAGGTCACATAGGCTCCTAAGCTAATTATGGGCCCCAGATCACATCAAATTGATCGGGTTTATAGTCAACAATACTTATACCCTTTTCTCATATTAGGGAACTACTATCTTTCCTGATCCAGCTTTCTGGTCCTTTTCCCAGCCATGGCATCATCTCCCCAGACAGTAACTTGGATCCCCTGGCATATCAGATTTCAGGCTCAGGGGCAAAAAGAAAAAGGAAAAAAAAAAAAAAAAAAAAACACCAAAAACTAGTATAGCCACAGGCCCTTTGGAATTTAATTAAAATATGCCTACTAGCTATCTACAAAATGGCGCCCCCCCCCCCAACTCTTCATCTGCACTATTCCAGCCCTTAGGTCCATGATTGGTCAACAATTTGTTTGGCTTTGTATGTTAACAACTCTCTTGTCAACCACCAGGTTCTAGATGCTAGCATGATACCAACCAGACTTCCCTGGACAGACAACCCTACCAATGTGTCCTGGAGCTCTGATTCCCCAGAGCCATTCCCCACTAGGTAAAGAGAGAGACAGGCTGGGAGTATGGATTGACCTGTCAATGCCCATGTTTAGCAGGGAAGCAATTCTAGAAGCCAGACCTTCAACCTTCTGCATCCCACAATGACCTTGGGTCCATACTCCCAAAGGGTTAAAGAATAGGAAAGCTATCAGGGGGAGGGGATGTGATACAGAGTTCTGGTGGTGGGAATAGTGCAAAGCTGTACCCCTCTTATCCTATGGTTTTTTCAGTGTTTCCTTTTTATAAATAAAAATTTTAAAAAAATAAATAAAATTCTAAATGAAAACAAGTTGTATCCTCCTACAATTGACCTTTATTAACCTCCCAGGTTAATTGTTGTCACCATATAATTCTTAGTAAATATTCTGAGCAAATTAGAAAAGAGAAAAATGTTCCAAATTAGCAAAAAAAAAAAAAAAAACCCACAAAGAAAATAGCAGTACTTTAGACAGTAAAATTGGTGCTTTAGAAATATATAGGAAAAGTTGACAGATGTACAGCTGGCCTATCCCAGGTTTTAATTAAAACCCATATTTTATTGGTCAAAACAAGGCTAGTATGACAGCCAAGCCAAAAGAGAAAACTGGATTCACTCACATTTGGTCCCACACACATATATACAAACACACACTTCTTAGCATTCTGTTATTTCATCCTATGTGGAAGCAGCAGGATGTGGATACAAATGGATTTTTCATGTATTTCTCTTGGCATTATGGCCATACATGCAGTAAAGTAAAAAATTTTAATTAAGTTTATGGTCTGACCATCTGTGTTTGTTTGGAATTTCTGTCTCTTCAAAGCAAAAATGTGAACCTGGCTTTAGACCTGGAAATATTTCAGTCTGCAACCAAATACTTTATCAACAAACTAAAAATGTGTGGTCTAAAATATAAAATAAGATTAGAAGATGGGGAAATCCATTGTCTAAATGTCTTAATATTAATTATGTGGTTAATAATTTATTCCGACATGCTTCAGAGAAGATAAAAGAAAAAGTTTTTTTATATTACAAAGGGAAGAAAAAGTCCCAAGATAAGTAAACTACCAAAGAATCAATTAAACATATTTGATCTATTTCTGTAGTGTTTGGTGTTATTTTTTCCCCTTTTCCGCTTCTTGTTTTTTATAAAAGGGTAAAACGTTTAGACAACCTTGTATTCATAGATTTCAGTGAATTATTTAGCATCTCTTTCTTTAAATAGTAAAAGCATAATAACATATAGCATAGAGTGATAGTTAACTTGGCCAATATAAATTAGTAAAAAGTATTTATGCACTTTATTTATTTAAATATTTATTTTATTTATTTATTCCCTTTGTTGCCCTTGTTGTTTTATTGTTGTAGTTATTATTGTTGTTGTCGTTGTTGGATAGGACAGAGAGAAATGGAGAGAGGAGGGGAAGACAGAGAGGAGAGAAAGATAGACACCTGCAGACCTGCTTCACCGCCTGTGAAGCGACTCCCCTGCAGGTGGGGAGCCGGGGTTCGAACCGGGATCCTTTTGCCGGTCCTTGTGCTTTGCGCCACCTGCGCTTAACCTGCTGCGCTACAGCCCGACTCCCTATTTATGCACTTTAAAACAGAACAATATAACATAATTTTTTCTCCACCAGGGTTATCACTAGGACTCTTTGCCTCTATGATGAATTCACCACTCCCTGCATCAACTTTTTTTTATTTTACTTTATTATAAAGATAAAAAATGAAAAAGATGGGAGAGAAGGAGACAGAAAAACACCTGCAACACTGCTTCATGGTTTTTGAAGCTTCCTTCCTGCAGATGGGAGCCAGGACTTGAACCTATGTCCTTATGCAAATATGTGCTCTACTGGGTTTGCCACAACTTGGCCCCAAGATAATAGCTTTCTGTCATACAGACACAATGTTGAACTACTCTTTTGGAAACAAATAGCCAATTCATTCCTTATGGTATGTTCATTAAGTACATTAAAGTATAATTAAATATCTAGTTTGAAATGGAAAATTTAGGTAGAAGTCCCAAAATAACATTTTTATTTTCCTACTTAAATACCTGTGAAGACAAACAGATAAAAAAAATTACGATGTATGCAAGGACAATATATTCATCGTCAAAATCTGCCAAACCTCAATGTCTTGCCTTCAGAAACAGAGATCACCTACCTCAATAGAAGTGCATTCATCTCTCACCTTATTGTCCCACACTTACAGTTTCTAGAACAAGTGGAGAAAGAGGAACTCTGCCTTACCTAGAAATCACTGCTTTTGAGATTATCAGGGACCTTGGTCCCTCCTACTAAAGTTGGTGCTGACACACATGCAATAGAAAATTTGCCTATAATTTCTGATTCCTCCCAAACTGAACCACTGTCATCCCTTGGTATGCACACAAGTTGAATTTCCCTCTTTTCCCTACCAATATACTCAAACCCACAGATGCTTAAGTTCCTTAAAGCTGACCCTCCATATCTATGTATTTATGGATTCAACCTAATACAAGATGTTGAATGATCTATCCTATCCATGCTAAACTTGAGGACAAGTTAAAAATAAACATGTGCAGATTGACCTGAACAATTCAAGTCAAAGTTGTTCAAGGATACACTATATGGTGTCATCATGTACCTGTAGAAACTGACATTCAGGGGGTCGGGCTGTAGCTCAGTGGGTTAAGCGCACATGGAGTGCAACTCAAGGACTGGCTTAAGGATCCTGGTTTGAGCCCCTGGCTCCTCACCTGCAGAAGGGTCGCTTCACAAGTGGTGAAGCAGGTCTACAGGTGTCTATCTTTTTCTTCCCCTCTCTGTCTTCCTCTCCTTTCTTCATTTCTCTCTGTCATTTCTGGCAACAATAGCAATAAAAATAACCACAAAAATGATTTAAAAAAACAAGGTAACAAAAAAACTAACTAACTAAATAAATTATATATATATTGACATTTTGAAAAAGTACCTTGGCAGAATGTAAGAGTAAGATAGGCTTGAGTTTGCACCTGAGGTATACTCCCCGACACACACACACATACAAGGCAGTATAATAGAGATATTTCAAGTTTTTCATGGGTTCCCTCAAATGAGACAAAAACCCTAGAAGTAGATCTAAAGATGAAGAAGAAAACAGCTCAACAACAGCAACCAAAATGTCTGCTAAACAACGTAGAAACAACTCTGCTCTGGTGGAATTAGCATTGGGGGGAAATTAACAAGGCAGGGAAAGGAAGATAAGGTTGCAGGTGTATGGGGAGGTGGGAGCAGAGAAGGGTCATAAGGAGAGGCCTCCCCACAGAGATGATAGAGCTCTTGAGGAACATGAGACAGTGAGATATGCAGCTACTTGGGTGAGAAAAAGCAATAAGTTCCTGGTGTCATGGAGGTTTAGTTGGGAAAGATCCACCAAGTAACAGATAAATGTCATTAAACTTCTTCATACCTTTTTTCTTATAAGCTCAGCAAATGTTCTTGTGTTAAATGGTCCTGAAGGCAAAGCAATTAATTGCAAATATTTTTTCAAGTATGAAAGAGGAAGTATAGTGAAATGCACTCAGAAGATAAGGGAAGAAAGAATATCTGGGGGGGGGGGGAGTAATTCCTAAGTGGAGTTTTACTGCTTCATACAACTAACAGATAGTTTACAAGTAGATCTAAAAAAAAAAAAAAAAACAACTAGTATGTGAGAAACCATGAGAGCTCACATGGATAGCTTGCTTTCTCATGTATATGACCCAGGTTTCAAGCCTGCCCCCGCCCCCACTGTATAGAAATAAGCTTAGGAACTATGTTGTCTTCCTCTCTGCCTTTTTGCCTTTTAATCTTTTGGTCTCCGTCTCTCTATTTGAAAAAAAAAAAAAATCTAGCATGGATAATCAAAAAAGGAAGAGAGAGAGAGAAAAAAAAACTAGTGTGTGCAAATATATATGTCATATCATTGCAACTATGTGAGAATGCATATATGAAAAGGAACTTCCATCATAGTACCTTTCTTTATAAAAGAAAATTGGGATATTTTATGTCTATTTTTATTTTTACATTTTTAACAGGAGCAGGTATTATATCTACAATAGAATTTTGTTCTTAAAATAAAATGATGAGTGATTTGAGTCTGCTTAAGAAAAGAAAACAGGCTGCAATTTGGATGCTAAAAATGATTCCTGATTATAAAATTCTTATTTTCATCAAAACTGATGAAGCAGCTTCTACTTGTACTTGTCAAAGAATCCAGTGTTTTAAGCTGGAAAGAGAGGATGTTCTTTTATACTATTTTAGAGTTCAAATGGCTCACATAAGCTCTTCAAAGTCATTAGTAAAAATATTGTACTGAGAAAACAAAAATTTTTTCAGGCAAAATCTTTTTAATTTTTATTTATAAAATGGAAATATTTATAAGACTATAGGATAGGAGGGTTATAATTCCATACAATTCCCACCACCAGAACTCCATATCCAATAGGGGCCCCTCCCTTGATAGCTTCCCTATTCTTTATCCCTCTGGGAATATGAACCCTTGGTCATTATGGGGTGCAGAAGGTGGAAGGTCTAGCTTCTGGAATTGCTTCCCCCCCCCCACCAAATATGGGTGTTATCAGGTCAATTCATACCCCCAGCCTGTCTCTCTCTTTCTCAAATGGGGCAGGGATCTGGGGATGCAGGGCTCCAAAACACATTGGTGGGATCCCCTGCCCAGGGAAGTCAGGTTGGCATCATGGTAGTATCTGGAACCTGGTGGCTGAAAAAGAGTTAAGATATAAAGCAGAACAAATTGTTGACTAATCATGAAGCTAAAGGCAAGAATATTGCAGATGAAGATTTGGGGTCTCCTTTTTGGAAATAGCTAATAGGCCTATTTTAGGTATTTTCCAAGGGGCTCATGACTTTACTAGTTTTTGCCTGAGTCTGATAGTCTGACTGCTGCTGGACCCAGGTTATTGTCTGGGGAGATGATGTCAAAGTTGAGGAAAGGACTGGAAAATTGGACCAGGGAAGAGAGTAGCTCCTAAATATGGAGAAAGTATATAAATATTGTTAACTGTAAAGCCAATCGATTTGATCTGGGGCCCATATTCAGCATAGGAGCCTATATAACCTCTGCAACCCTGTAGGTCTGAGCTCACATTCTGTGGTCATGGCTAGGAACATTCCAGGATACACTATTTTCAGGACCCATCTCCCTCAGGTAGTTGTCCAACCTTCCTTTGGAGAATGGAACATTCCCTATCATTGTTGATCCACCTTGAGAGTCAGGCCCTAGAGGGGCCCACAAAGGGGTCCATTGTATTGTTCCTGATGGAGATGACCAGTGACATTGGCGAGAGGTTTAGGTCCATCATGTCTGTGTGGGAATCTCAGGACTCTTTGAGGGCCCCAGGTGATGAGGAGGCCTGGTAGTGACTAAAGAGCCATCATTAAAGTATGCCTGTCTCTTGTCCTTATTCAACTTTTGTAGTCCTTACTTTGTCTGACAAAGTTAGCTTTGGAGTGATTGAGGGACATGTAATAGGAGGTAGGTAAGGAGGGTATCTAATTCTAAGTAGAAAATGTTTCGTTAGGTACTTTATGGTGTCTTTTTAGGTCTTTCTGCTTGCTTGCTTCATTTATTGACTCACTGCAAACTATTGTGCACTTTTGCTTTAAGGTATGTATTTTCCTCTAGCTTATGGATACATGTGCACATGTGCCCTATCTCATGGGCCCTGGTCTATATTTACAGAAAACCAAAATTTAAAGGAGGAGACTAGGAAAACATGCTGAGGCTAACAATAAATTTCTCTGTGAACTTCCCGTGAAGTCATTATGTCCTGAGTTTAAATATTGATACACAGGTAAAAATCGAAACTTGAAAAACATAGTTTCTATAGTGGGGAGATACAAGTTGAACCCTTAATAGGGAATAAGTAGTCAGATCTTTCTGAAGAAAATCTCAGCAGGTGCAAATCCCACTCTACTGAATGGCTGACTAGCCAAGAAGCCCTGACCTCTAAGACCACCCCACCAGTATCCACCAGCAAGATGGAACATTAGAATCCAGTCTGATAGTAGCACCTTTTCCAAATTTGAGGCATTTGGTCTGAAGTTATAATAAAAGCGTAGTGTATATATTCACCTTAAAATAACAGCAATCAGTGGGTTGGCAGTGGCACAGGGGTTAAGCTCACATAGTGCGAAATGTAAGGACCAGCTCAAGGATCCCGGTTCGAGCCCCCAGCCACCCATCTGTGGGGGCGGGGGGGTCGCTTCACAAGAAGCAAAGCAGGTCTGCAGGTGTCTATCTTTTTGTACCCCTCTCAGTCTTCCCCTCCTCACTCAATTTCTCTTGTCCTATCCAAGAACAACAGCAGTTATAACTGCAACACCAACGACAATGGGAAAAATGATGGCCACCAGGAGCAGTGGATTCATAGTGGAGGCACCAGGCCCACTGATGACCCTGGAGGTAAGAGAGTGAGAGAGGGAGAGAGGGAGAGAGAGAAAGAGAGGGAGAGGGAGAGGGAGAGGGAGAGGGAGAGGGAGAGGGAGAGGGAGAGGGAGAGGGAGAGAGAGAGAGAGAGAGAGGAAAAGCAATCAGCCAGCCATTTCACCAATAAAAATAAATTCATTCACAAACAACCAGGGAAAGCAATTTGGAAAGATCTATAGCAAAATGGTGATATACTTTTCCCAATTAAGAAAACTCATAAGTATTTATTCTTTTTTTTTTTACTTGGGGCATACCACTCTGGGATGACTAATACAGACAGAGAGAAGGAAAGAGACCACAGCTTCCTAACAAATGCAGCGAGGCCAGATTCAAACCTGGTTCATATGCATGATAAAGCAGACACACTATCCATGTCAGCTATTTTGTTTATCTTTATATAGACTTTAGAGGGACTGTTTTAAAATGAAGAATACATTGGAGAAAACTAGGAGCTGGAAGTATGGTGACTTCTCATTTGTTGAGTTATGATAGTCTCTGATGCATGGCTTTGCTGCTTGGCCAAGAGGGAGCCTCCTCCTTCCCCCACCTGCAGCATTAATGTAATATCATTTCCTGTCAGAGATGGAAGGCGTGTCTGTCTCTTCAGACTGGATTCTGGGGTGCAGTGAATGTGCTTACATGAGGATTCTCTTCTAGCCTCTCAATTTTATTCAAATGAGATTTTTTTATATTGTTTCACACATAAAACTGAAGTTGTGAGTAGTGATACTCTCGGTGCCACATTTTTACTAACTTTAAAGAAAATCTGAACTTTCTCTTCTGTCAGTTCCTATACACCTCCATTTTTCCTGTCATAACTATTTGGTGACTTGGGAAAACAGAATAATGCCTGAGTTCATAGTAATTTAAGTCTATATTAAGAACAAAGAAGCATTTCCTAAAAGGGACCATTTGCCAAGATTTCATCTTGCTCACAATATAAA
Source organism: Erinaceus europaeus (assembly GCF_950295315.1). Taxonomy (NCBI): domain Eukaryota; kingdom Metazoa; phylum Chordata; class Mammalia; order Eulipotyphla; family Erinaceidae; genus Erinaceus; species Erinaceus europaeus. The sequence goes on from NC_080169.1 coordinate 23,267,729, forward strand.
TGACCTTTAGCAGTGAAAAATGAAAGAAGAGTATACCACATTATATTGAGCTATGGGATTAAATTGGGAGTTAATTTTAAAAAAGAAAATGACCTTTGATTTTACTGTTGATCAATTTAGCTTTCATTGTCCTAAGTCTTTCCACTTTTGAAAAGGAGATGTACTTTTCCTATGAATCATTAAAAAGTCTTTAAGAGAAACTCTTAGGGGTCATAGATAGAGTGCTCTCATGCATGTATGTGCATGAGTTGAAGAAACTCCTCAAATAATGTGCTCCCTAAGTGGAAATCCAAGACACACACTCACTTTTTTTTTTTGGCTAATTGAATTATATAATGGTACTACTATAATGTGGACTCTCCCAATGAAATCACCTGTCTACATAAAGAAGGCAATTAGCACTCTCTAAATTGAACCTGCAATAATATACATATGAAGAAGGGGTAATTTTCTAAATGATTATAGTGCAGAATAAATTTCATATAACTTTGATCTCATTCTAGAAAATAAAGTGATGGGGTCAGGTAGTGATGCACCCAATTGAAGTACACATTAACATGAGCAAGGACGCAAGTTCGAACCCCTGCTTCCCCCCTTTGGCGGGACACTTCAGGAACAGTGAAGCAGACCTGCAGGTGTCTGTCCTTCTTTCTCCCTCAGTAGATCCTCCCTGTCTTAATTTACCTTTGTCCTATCAAATAAAAAAATACAGAAAAGGAAAAATGTCCACTAGGAATGGCAGATTTGTAGTGCTGGCATTGAGCCTCAGAGATAACCCTAGTGGCAATAAAATAAAATAAACTGAAGTTCACTTTTCAACTCTCCCTCCCATCTTTTTCTTTATTTTTCCTAATCACACTCACCTCTATAATTTTGTTATAGTCCATTTCAAGAATCAGAAAAAAAAGATTAAAGACAAGCACTTAAGTAAAATTTATAACTATCTCTGTGGTCTGACATCAAAGATATAATGTTAATAGCCAATATTTTTGAGAACTCACTCTCATCCATGTCCTTTACAGACATTATCATATAACTGCACTGTAAAAATAGATACAATCTTTAAAAAAATAGACAACCTTTTATAAAATAAAGGAATGAAAGCCATTACCCCATTTTGTACTTGAAGAAGTTGAAACTCAGAAAAAAATCTGAGAAGCTGGGAGATAGTACACCTGGTAGAAAGTATGTCTTACCATGCACAAAGGCCGCAGCTGGAGCCTCAGTACCACATGGAAGCACCACAGACCAGTCTAGCTGAACTCCATGGATGGTGGTGCATTGGTATTTCACCAAGAAAGAAAGAAATAAAGAGAGAGAGAGAGAGAGAGAGAGAGAGAGAGAGAAAAGGAAAGAGGCCTGGCCCTGTTTAACCTCTGAGATTACACCTGATATAGTGACCAGAGATTAATAAAATATGAATTTCAGAAGAGACAAAAAATAAGTTAAATTTTAGTGGGAAGCAAAGCTTCAAATCAAATGGATCACTCTTAACAAGCTAACTAAAGGTATTGATGAGTACAGAGAACATATTTAGGGTCTATGGCCATACCACCCTGAACACACCCCATCTCATCTGATCCCATCTAAAAAGGCAACAAAAGCTTGGTGTACATGTAGAAGTTTGGGCATTTGCTTCCCAATTTTCTTATTTCCACCTCAATACATTTTAGATTGCAAAGATCAGAAACAGTGCCTTTCTGGTTCATTACATTATCTCTGGCGCCTATCATTACTGCAAGAATAGGGACTTACTCAATAAACATTGTGATGGATGCTGAACATGAAGTCTTTGAGAAATCTGTTGATTTTGCATTTGACAATCTTTTATAGAGCATAAAATTGAATGCAATAATAGTGTCTTAGATTGTTAAGTATCTGAACCCATGTGTAAGATTTCAGACATTCTGTCCTGTCATTAAAAATCTGACTAGAAGAATGGACTAAAGCAAAGTATGAAGCATTACAATTATGTTGAAGAATCAAATAAATTTGAACTAAAAAAGAATCACAATAACATTTGTTACTATTTTTCTTTCCTTTTGTTCCAGAATGATATTACTTTGCTCTAAGAATAATAAAGAATTTGTCATCTGCATTATACCCTTTTGCAAATAAAACAGCTTTACAGGGTGATTTATAGACAAAAGCCTTCTATGGTCTAGAAGCACTCTAAAATAATTCATTTAATGGTGGAGATTAATAGCAGTTGTAGAATGTTTCACTTATATTTTAAAATCTAAAAAAAAACAAATCAAACTTAAGTTTGCTCCAGTGGATTATAAACATGGAAAGTAATTTTATTTCAATAAAACCCTTAAAGTAAAAACAGCTTTGCTTTCAAAATTATGTATAATTCACAACTACTCGACATAGTGATGAATAATCTATTGTAGTTTATGCGCATCCTGCAGGAGTCACTGATACTTTCATACCAGAATGAAAGATATCGGATCATAGAGTTAAAAAGGACTTTAAAATGCCATAAGCATAAGTTTTTAATTATTTTTAGCAATACTTTAACAATTTAAGTACAGTGTCAGAATTCAGTTTACAAGTTTGAACATTACGTGATTAAAAGAATATATTCTCGGGAGTCGGGTGGTAGTGCTGCAGGTTAAGCACAGGTGTCACAAATCGCAAGGACCAGCATAAGGGTCCTGGTTCGAGCCCCTGGCTCTCCACCTGCAGGGGAGTCATTTTCACAAGCGGTAAAGCAAGTCTGCAGGGGTCTATCTTTCTCTCCCTCTCTCTGTCTTCCCCTCCTCTCTCCATTTCTCTCTGTCCTATCCAACAATAACAACATAACAACAACAACAATAATAACTATAACAATAAAACAATAAGGGCAACAAAAGGGAATAAATAAATATTTTTTAAAAAGAATATATTCTCAGGACAGAAATCTATGCAGTTAAAGAACTTGAGCTATTCAGTCTATGTATCCTCTGACATACTGAATAAATAGTAATTTATAACATTATAAATTAATAGGAGTATGGTCTCACACCAATACCATCACCAAAGGTCTCTGTCCCCTCCTCTGGCTCTCTAGAGTAGACCTGAAAATCCTCCTTCTCCCCCCCCATGTCTTTAACTTTGGTACAATTCTCCAAACCCAGTTAAAATTTTTGCTTTGCATTTCCTTTTCTGTTCTTTTATGTATATATATATATATATATTATTTTTATTATTTATTTTCCCTTTTGTTGGCCTTGTTGTTTTGTAGTTATTGTTGTTGTTGATTTTATCGTTGTTGGATAGGTCAGAGAGAAATGGAGAGAGGAGGGGAAGACAGAGAGGGGGAGAGAAAGGCAGACACCTGCAGACCTGCTTCACCATCGGTGAAGCGACTCCCCTGCAGGTGGGGAGCCGGGGGCTCGAACTGGGATCCTTACACCAGTCCTTGCTCTTTGCACCAAGTGCACTTAACCCACTGCACTACCACCCAACTCCCTCCTTTTCTGTTCTTATTTCTCAATTTCTATGAGTGGGATCATCCCATATTCATCCTCTTTCTGACTTTTTCATTTAACACACAAGCATAGGTTTTATTGATAGGCATTTTATGGACTATGCAATATTTTGCTTAAGAAATTCAACTAAGTAAGCTTAAAGATCTTGTAAACTTTACTCAACAATTCAGAAATTAAATAATGTCCAATATGGCAGCTAAAGTAAAGCTCCTGGGAACTGTAAAAAAAATAAAAGACTGATAGGCCAAAAGGAGTATAAACAGGAAAGTTATCCCAGTCAAGGTAGAATTCAAGGTCCTTCTCATTAAGGGATGTCAAGGAAGTCTCAGGAAATTACCTAATACTAAGTGGTTCCTGATTCACTGGCTTAAAATTCTATTTCTGGAAGAGGTTTAAACTGCAATTCATTTAAGTCTTAATTTGATGATCTGAGGCTTAGCATAAAGGACTTCATTTTAGACTTGTTATTTGTTTGTAATAGTGTTCAAAAATCTTTAAAAAAAAAAAACAAGGACTGGGTAATGGTGTACCCAGCTGAGTACACATGTTTTCATGAACAAGGATCTGGGTTCAAGCCCCTAGTCCATGCCTACAAGAGAGGAAACTTCACAAGTATGGAAGCTTCCCAGTAATGAAGCAGTGCTGCAGGTGTTTCTTTTGCTCTCCCCCTTCTCTATCTCCCCCTCCATTCCGATTTCTCTCTGTCCTATCAAATAAAATAAATAAGTAAATATTTTAAAGGTAATATTTACTGCTTTTACATTGAGGAATTTATTTAAAATATGTGTAAAGATATATACATACATATATATATATATATATATATATATATATATATATATATATATATACCAAATCCCTATTACTGTGACATGAAGTTAGAAACAACCAAATGTGCAAAAGTATAAGATGAGTAAAATGATTTATGGTATATCCAATAATTTACAACTACTGAAATCATTTTTGTTGACATGAAAAACATCCACTACCAATGGATGATTGATGCATGTGGATTGTATACATACACATAAAAAGAGAACTATCTAAACCTTATCGGTATTTAGGTTAGAAATTTCTTAATTTTCACATCTCTTGAACCAGCCTCTTGACGTCACTCATTACTGCTGAAACCAGCAAGACAGGAATAACTTGACAATACTTTTTTTTTTAATTTATTATTTATTTATTTACTTATTTATTCCCTTTTGTTGCCCTTGTTGTTTTATTGTTGTAGTTATTATTGTTGTTGTTGTTGTTGGATAGGACAAAGAAATGGAGAGAGGAGGGGAAGACAGAGAGGGGGAGAGAAAGATAGACACCTGCAGACCTGCTTCACCGCTTGTGAAGCAACTCTCCTGCAGGTGGGGAGCCGAGGCTTGAACCGGGATCCTTACTCCGGTCCTTGTGCTTTGCGCCACGTGCGCTTAACCTGCTGCGCTACCGCCCGACTCCCTTGACAATCCTTTGAACTTGTGAGTCATCTATAGGAACCCTCTCAATCTCCTGAAGTTTGTGCAGATTTCAGAGAACAAGGACGTTCCTGTTCCATCGGATGACCCTTGACCAAGGGGTGATAGGAGTCAGTGAATAACTATTTCTAGTGGCATGCTGGTAAATGTTTGACACTCAACTCTCTGTCAAAAAAAAAGAAAAGAAAAGAAAAGAAAAGAAAAGAAAAGAAAAGAAAAGAAAAGAAAAGAAAAGAAAAGAAAGGACTTCTGGCACATAACAGTCACCAATTTCTGTGGTGTAAATATTACCACTACAGATTTCAAGTGATCAGATTTACCTGAACACAAGGTTGGCAAGAGACATACACAAAGGTCATCCCAAGCTATGATAACCAGGCTGTAACATGCTACTGGATTATTTATGTTCATATCTTCTTTCTTTTTTTTTAATTTTTTAAATCTTTTTTTTAATATTTATTTATTCCCTTTTGTTGCCCTTGTTGTTTTATTGTTGTAGTTATTATTGTTATTGATATCGTCATTGTTGGTAGGACAGAGAGAAATGAAGAGAGAAGGTGAAGACAGAGGGGGAGAGAAAGACACCTGCAGACCTGCTTCACCGCTTGTGAAGCGACTTTCCTGCAGGTGGGGAGCTGAGGGTCTTGAACTGGGATCCCTATGTGAGTCCTTGTGCTTTCTGCCCTTAACCTGTTGCACTACTGTCCAACTTCCTTGAATTGCCTTTCTATCCCTCCCTATTCCTCTCTTTTTATCCTGAGTTTTCATTCCCTTGAGGAACACAAACCTGCATGTGAGCCCGTGATCAAGATTTTTTTTTTTTTAGGAAAGTCCAATATGTTTCAGAAGTTATTTTGTGTATATTGCAATTCTCGGTAACTTGGAGTGTGTGTGTGTGTGTGTGTGTGTGTGTGTGTGTGTGTGTGTGTGTGTGTGTGTCTTTTAATGTTCTCAGTTTCTTGCACTGAATATATAATTTATGCAATTTAAATAAAATAATTGCTATTTGTCAGAATAGAATTTCTGGTAAATTGTAAAGTACTACATTATTTAGGAAGAGTTAGCTGTTTCCAGGGCCCACATTTTCTGTTTTCCTGCCCTGCTGGTCCTGTCTTCCTATAAGACAATCTGAAGCTGATATATACGAAAAGTAAAGAAAAAAGGATGTCTTTCTACTTGCTTGCTGCACTTACTAAGTCAAGTTAGATTGCTGTGCACTTTTAGTGGGAATTGAATGGAATTGTACCCCTCTAATCTTGTACTGTATCCCACAACTGTACCCTACAATCTTGTCAATCATTATTAAATCAATAAATTAAAAGAAATAAAGAAAAAAAAGATATAGGGACTGGGGAATAACTCACCCAGTATAGTCCACATTTAGGCATGCATGTGGCCTCAGGTTTGAGGTCCCAGCACCACATGGAGCAACATGCATGGCATCACAGGAAGCTTCATGAATAGTGGAGTGGTGCTGTAGTGTCTCCCCCCCCTCTCTGCATCCAGCTGAAATTTTGTAAGATAAGAAAGAAGAGTCCAGGGAGTCGGGTGGTGGTACACCAGGTTAAGCGCACATAGTATGAAGCACAAGGACTAGCGCAAGGATCCCAGTTTGAGTCCCCAACTCCCCACCTGTAGAAGAGTCACTTCACAAGTGGTGAAGCAGGTCTGCAGGTTTCTTTCTCTCTCCCTATCTTCCCCACCCCCCTCAATTTCTCTCTTTCCTATTCCCCCTAAAGAAAAAATTCAAAAAAATGGCCACAAGAGCAGTGGATTCGTAGTAGGCACGGAGCCCAGCAATAACCCTGAGGCAAAAAAAAAAAAAAAAAAAAAGAAAGAAGGAAGGAAGGAAGGAAGGAAGAAAGGCAGAAAGAAGGGAAAAAGAAGAGTTCACCAGAAGCAGTGTAAGTTCAGTCTCCAGCATTAATTACTTTACGACAAAGCTGAGCAGAACTCTTAAAAGCCAGAGCTGAGCAGAATTCTTAATTTAAAAAAAAAAAAAGTAGAAGGCTGACTGTATTATTAGTCACATGGTAGAAGATTCAGTCATCAAGTGTGTGGCACTTCAGGAAGCAGGGTTTAGAAATCTAGTCTATCTCAGTGACAGCACCTGTCACAATAAGGAAACTTAAAAGTTACATAGCTGAAAATAAGACAGCACTATTTCGGACTTCAGGAACCTTAGAACAGGGGTTCTTCTCCTAGGAAACTGGTTATGGAGCTGGTTTTTGTTTCCATCTCTCCTCTGACCTTAAAGAAACTCAAAGTCAAATTTGTGTCACATCTTTTCTAACTCCATATGACTTTGAAAGGTACATATTAGAAATAATTTTGCTTACTAATATTTTCTCTTTGACTCAGTCCTCTTTTATTTTTCATTTATAAAAAGTAAACATTGGTAAAATCATAGGATAAGAGGGGTACAACTCCACACAATTCCCACCACCAGAACTCTGTATCCCATCCCCTCCCCTGATACCTTTCCTATTTTTTAACCCTCTGGGAGTATAGACCCAAGGTCATTGTGGGATGCAGAAGGTGGAAGCTCTGGCTTCTGTAATTGCTTCCCTGATGAACATGGGTGTTGACAGTTCGATCCATATTCTCAGCCTGTCTCTCTCTTTCTCTAGTGGGACAGGCTCTGGGCAAGTGTGGCTCCAGGACACATTGGTGAGGTTGTCTGTCCAGGGAAGTTTGGTTCGCATCATGGTAGCATCTGGAACCTGGTGGTTGAAAAGAGAGTTAACATATGAAGCCAAACACGTTGTTGACTAATCATGAACCTAAAGGCTAGAATATTGTAGATGAAGATTTGGGGAGGTCTCTGTTTTGTAGATAGCTAGTAGGCCTATTTTAGTTATATTCCAAAGGGCCCGAGACTATACTAGTTTTTTTGTTTTTTTCCCTGAGCCTGAAATCTGATATACAGGTGGATCCAAGTTATTGTTTGGGTAGATGATGTCATGGTTGGAAAAAGGACCAGAAAGCTGGATCAGGGAAGAGAGCAGCTCCCAAAGGTATATAAATATTGTTGACTGTAAACCCCATCGATTTGATGTGATCTGGGGCCCATATTCAGCTTAGGAGCCTATGTGTGTTTTATGTAACTATCTAATCAGTCTGAAATCATTTTTAGAAGAAAAAGGACATAAAATTAACAAACACAAAAGAGTCGGGAACACTCTGTATTCCCCCAGGGCCTCCCCAAAACTGTGAGCTTCCTGCAAAGCACAGCTCCTTAAAGTGGAAAAATAAAATGAAAAGGGAAAGACTAGCTTCTGAATGCATCCTTCTCACAAACAAGGCTAGGTCAAGTAAAACAGAGCCCCTGGATCTTGCTCAATGAGAAGTTTGCTTTCTTCCCCCCAAATATTTTGGAACTTCTTTTCCTGTCTTGTAAAAATCATCATATTGTCTACAATATTAGAAAGTGCATATAGTGAGGACTTTATTTAATAAGCATTGTGTAAAGGCCTAGAATGCATACATAGAGCACTGTGCTAAGAAAACCACAATTTTGACCCTTCTTCTTCTTCTTCTAGCGTTTGCCCTTCTTCCGCAGCCAGTCAACAGCGTCAGGTTGAGCCTGATGTAAAGTTTCGAGACCTCCTTTGAATCTGGAGAGGTGGCAGTCGTTGACTATGTGGGTCATTGTCTGTCTGTAGCCGCAGGGGACAGTTCGGGTCGTCTCTGGTTCCCCAGCGATGGAACATAGCGGTGCCGGCCATGGCCTGTTCGATAGCGATTGAGGAGGGCCCAATCATAACGTGCTAGGTCAAAGCCGGGTTGACGCTTGCAGGGGTCTGTGATGAGGTGTTTGTTCTTTACCTCAGCTGACTGCCAGCTCTGTTTCTAAGAGACTGGAACAGAGAAGTTCAGTGTAGGCATAGGGGACCAGATTGGGTGACGAGACGTCAAGCGTTGGACTGGGTGGGCGAAGATATCCACGTATATTGGCAGGTCCGGTCGAGCGTAGACGTGGGAAATGAACTTAGATGATACCGCATCCCGACGAATATCTGGCGGGTCGATGTTGCTAAGAACTGGCAGCCATGGAACCATTTTGACCCTAAAACCCAACTTCTCTGAGTTGATTCTAGAATATTTCTCTCAAGATAGTAATCAAAGGTTTCTGATTGATATAATGGCACAGGGACTTTGGTGGTGAGTGTGAAATTACACTCCTAAAATCTTGTAATATTTGTAAGCCAATGTTAAAACAATTAAAAATATGTAGCTAACAAGATATAGGGCCAGAATAATAGTTCATTTGGACAGTACTCTGCTTTGCCGTGTGTGACCCAGCTTTGACTCCAGACTACATTGAATTGAAGATGTTTCAATGTTATGGGCTTCTGCCTCTCTCTCTCTCTCTTTCCATCTCTCTCTATCTCTCTGTGTCTCTGAAAAAAATCATCCTGGAATAAAACTCTGGAGAGAATCACTCCCCACCATTCCCCCACAAAAAAGATACAGCAGTTTTATTTTTTTAAATATTTATTTATTCCCTTTTGTTGCCCTTGTTGTTTTATTGTTGTAGTTATTATTGTTGTTCTTATTGATGTCGTTTTTGTTGGATAGGACAGAGAGAAATCGAGAGAGGAGGGGAAGATAGAGAAGAGGAGAGAAGACACCTGCAGACCTGCTTCACTATTGGTGAAGCGACTCCCTGTAGGTGGGGAGCCAGGGCTCGCACTGGGATCCGTAGGCCAGTCCTCTTATATTGTGCTACTTGCGCTTAACCCTCAGCGCTACCATCTAACTCCCAGCAGTTTCATTTTTTAAGGGGAAGAAAAAAAAAACTTGATACAAGGGGGCGGGCGATAGCGCAATGGGTTAAGCGCACACAAAGTGCCAAGGACCTGCCTAAGGGTCCCAGTTCGAGGCCCGGCTCCCCACCTGCGGGGGCGCGGGGGGGGGGGGGGTCGCTTCACAAGCGGTGAAGCAGGTCTGCAGATGTCTTTCTCTCCCCATCTCTATCTTCCCCTCCTCTCTCCATTTCTCTCTCCTATCCAACAATGACAGCAATAACAACAACGATAAACAACAAGGGCAACAAAAGGGGGAAAACTAGCTTCCAGGAGCAGTGGGTTCGTAGTCCAAGCAATCAGCCCCAGTGATAACCCTGGAGGCCAAAAAAAAAGAAAGAAAGAAAGAAAGAAAGAAAGAAAGAAAGAAAGAAAGAAAGAAAGAAAGAAAGGAAGAAAGAGAAAAGAAAAAAACTTGATACAGAGAAAATCCTTAATTTATTTTTTAATTAATTTATTATTGGCTTACAAATACTCAAGTATAGTAATCAGAATAAGAATTCTCCCAGATGTAATTTAAAGGCTGTAAATGTTAAGATGTTTTAGAGATATAGAACGTAATATATAACAAACAAAATTAAATGGTAAACCAAAGAACATACATTATAGTAAAATCTTACATAATGTATATTGCTAGATATTATATATGCATATAATACAAACACAGGAATTCAAAAAGTTGAATTTGAAGCAGAGTAATCAGTATACTTCTTGATTTTGAGAGAGAGTATGATCATGATCACTAATATAATAATATTGGTTGTGGAGCCAGGCAATGGCTTAACTAGTAGAGTTCCTATGTGTGTGAAGATCTGGATTCAAGCTCCTGTTCTCCATCTGCAGGGAGAAAACTTTGTAAATGGCTGAGTAACGCTGCAGGTATCTCTCCTTCTCTCTGACTCTCTCTCTATTTCTCGATCTCTCACAATTTACTTTAAAAATGGCCACCCAGGCTGGCAGTATGGATCAACCAGTCAACGCCCATGTCCAGCGGGGAAAGCAACTACAGAAGTCAGACCTTCCACCTCCTGCATCCCACAGTGACCTTGGGTCCATGCTCCCAGAAGAATAAAGAAAGCTATCAGGGGAGGGAATGGGATATGGAGATCTGGTGGTGGGAATTGTGTGGAGTTGTACCCCTCTTATCCTATGGGTTTGTTAATGTCTCCTTTTTTAAATAAATAAAAAAATGGCCACCAAGAGCAATGAAGCCATGCAGACACTGAGCCCAGCAATAACCCAGGTGGAATATATATATAAATATATAATATATATGTGTTATATATATAGTAATATATAATATATATGTGATATATATATATATATATCTTTGAACCTAAAGTTAAAAAGTTTGGATAAAATTTTACTTATGTTGGCATTAGTGCCAATAAATATGTTTGAACCATAAATTCTTTCTCAATGTATCTTATAATCATTTGAAAAAATGTCAATATAAATTACTGCTTTATTAAAAAACTTTAGACCACTGTTAATTTTAACAGTTTTCAATCAAATTTTGACATTAGCAGGATTAAGTTTTTTTTTCCTAAGAGTTCATTTATTTTTTGTTGTTTATTCCCTACTGCAAGTCATAATTCTATGTTTGTGGCAAAATATTCATTTTCTTAGAAACCAACTAAGATATCTCAAGGAGTGAAATACAACTTCAAGGAAAGAATAAACAACAGGGACAGCTGAATGAAGAAAATAGTCATGATTTTTATTTTCAAGAGGAATAGAAAATGATTAAGATGTGAAAGTATGCTATAGGGTGTTCTGAATTACTTAGCCTAACAAATGAGCTTCTGCTCAGTTATATCATCGGTTAATATAAGAAGTAAGGGCTCTGCTGAAGGAGAAGAAGAGAGAGGTAGAGAGGGAGTCACACCTCTCCATGATAGTAGAAAATGACCTAAGTTGGGCATGAAATTGCTCTGCAGATACATATCTCAGGGAGAAAAGAAATTGTATCTATGTAGCAACAACTGTTCTGTAAACCATTACACACCAATAAAATGATTTTGGAATTTGTTTATTGTTAGAGACAAAGAGGAGTAGAGAAGGGAGAGGAGATAGGGAGGGAAAGAGACAGAAAGCCCTGCTTCACCACTTGTGAAACTTTCCCCCAGCAGGTGGGGATCAAGGGTTTGAACCTGGGTCATTGTGCACTGTAATGTGTGCACGGGACCAGATGGCAACTGCCTGACCCCACCCAATAAAATAATTTTTAAAAAGTAGTGGCTACCCCTGTGTCAAAGACCAATGTATGTGTGAAAACAGTGGAGGCAGGAAGCCTAATAAAACACCTAACACTAGTACTCCTATGTTCATAGCAGCACAATTCATAATAGCTAAAACCTGGAGGCAACCCAGGTACCCAACAACAGATGAGTGGCTGAGAAAGCTGTGGTATATATACACAATGGAATACTATGCAGCTACTAAGAACAATGAACTCAACTTCTCTGACCCATCTTGCACAGAGCTAGAAGGAATTATGTTAAGTGAGCTAAATCAGAAAGATAAAGATGAGTATGGGATGATCCCACTCATCAACAGAAGTTGACTAAGAAGATCTGAAAGGGAAACTAAAAGCAGGACCTGACCAAATTGTAAGTAGGGCACCAAAGTAAAAACCCTGTGATTGAGGGGTAGACATGCAGCTTCCTGGGCCAGTGGGGGGTGGGAGTGGGTGGGAGGGATGGGTCACTGTCTTTTGGTGGTGGGAATGGTGTTTATGTACACTCCTAGCAAAATGTAGACATATAAATCACTAGTTAATTAATTTGAGAGGGGGAAAATCAATTGTATGTCTCAAAGTTTTTCAAAACACAAACTGAATCTTTTTAATATATAGGCTGTGTATTTGATATGCAGACTCTCTCAAAAGCCTAGACCAAGTAGATCAGAAGCAACCAATAGCACAGCTATATACAAGATACTGGGTACTGTACAGCAAACCCTAACAAAAGGACTTTTCAAAGTTAACCCAATTACCAAATAATGTGATGATAACATTAACTATCGATTGTCTTTTGGAACCCTAAGACAGCAGGAACCTCACATCTCCACTATAGAGCCCCTACTTCCCCCAGTCCTGGAACCCTTGGGTAGGGCCCACTTTCCCATATGCCTCTCCCAATCCATATAAAATAATATTGCATCTGCCGATCACAACCTAACCAACACAACGATTGCCACCTCAACATGCTTCACTTCAGACTGTGTCCAGAGACTTCACGTGTGGAATGACAACCCTTCAGCTTCATTACTCGGGTGAGACCTTTCCTTTCATAGTATACTCTAATTTCATCTCAGGTGGTTCACTTTCTAACAAAGTCCCAAAACCTAGATATACACCAGTTTCTGTGAGAGAGAGGATATGTTCACACGTATCCATAAACTACTGCAAAATATATACCTGAAAGCAGAAGTACACTAGAGTTTGCAGTGAGTACCTCCCTAACACTTTCTCTCCACTATTCCAAGCTTTGGGTCCATGATTGCTCAACAATTTGTTTGGCTTCGTATGTTAACTCTCTTTTCAGTCACCAGGTTCCAGATGTCATCAGGATGCTGGCCAGGCTTCCCTGGATTGAAGACCCCACCAATGTGTCCTGGAGCTCAGCTTCCCCAGAGACACACCCTACTAGGGAAAGAGAGAGGCAGACTGGGAGTATGGACCGACCAGTCAATGCCCATGTTCAGCGGGGAAGCAATTACAGAAGCCAGACCTTCTACCTTCTGCAACCCACAATGACCCTGGGTCCATGCTCCCAGAGGGATGGAGAATGGGAAAGCTATCAGGGGAGGGGGTGGGATATGGAGATTGGGTGGGGGAATTGTGTGGAGTTGTACCCCTCCGACCCTATGGTTTTGTTAATTAATCCTTTCTTAAATAAAAAAAACAGCTAACACTTTATTATTATGTATTAAGAATGAATATATATATATCATATTATATATCATGTTCTATGTTAAATAGTATACACTATATGGAGTACACCACATGGGTAAAGCTACATTTTTAAAATATATTTTTTTTCTCCAGTACTTTAAGGTTTGGGGAATACTTTTTTTTTTTAGAAACAGAGAGATAAATAGTGAAAGGAACTATACAGCTGAAGTTTCCTTCAATGCGGGGGTGGGGTGGGGCGGGGTCAGACTCAAACCTGGCCCTTACTTTATTTTTAATATTCTTTTTTTCCTAGTACAAAGGGAATTTTTAAGAAGTAGAATAGTGACAATTAGTCATTTGAACTTGTTTAAATGAAGCGGGACTTAACCTGGTCTACTTTTATCTTTTTAAAAAAAAATGGATAAATAAAAAGCACTTAAAAACAGTATTGATGGAGTAGACCTCATTATCTGTATTTCAGAAGCAAATAATGCATAATATGGTGATTAATAACATGACATGTTGGAAACTCTGGATATAAAGAAGTTTGGTTGTTATACAATTTTGCCCTTCTGAAAGCTTCACAAATGGTGAAGCAGTGCTGCAGGTGTCTGTCACTCTCCCTCTCTATCTCCCCTTTCCCCTTCATTTCTGGCTGTCTATATCCAATAAATAAAAATAAATAATTTTTTTAAAAAATTTTTTAAAAACTTCCCCTTTTGACTCTATGCTAAATATAACTATAATAGCTGACAATCATGCTATTGACCAATTCTGTGGCTAGATAACCTCATCACAGACCCCTGCAAGTGTCAACCCGGCTTTGACTTAGCACGTTATGATTGGGCCCTCCTCAATCGCTATCGAACAGGCCATGGCCGGTGCGCCGCTATGTTCCATCGCTGGGGAGCCAGAGACGACCCGAACTGCCTCTGCGGCTACAGACAGACTATGACCCACATAGTCAACGACTGTCACCTTGCAAGATTCAAAGGAGGTCTCGAAACTTTACATCAGGCTCAACCTGACGCTGTTGACTGGCTATGGGAGAAGGGCAAACGCTAGAAGAAGAATTATATTTTAGTTAGCGTTTGTTTGGTAGGGTAGACTTAGGTTAAATATATAATTCTAGGAATCTGACAGCATGTATGCCTGTGTAGTCAACCCACGGGACAAGACACATTCATCACCCCAGAAAACTCCTTCATGCTTAAATTTTCTCCTTTCTAACCACTGCTGTTGTTGTTTCACCACAAATGAACCATGCAGTATATGTTTTCCTATGTCTAGTCTCTTTTGCTTAGCAAGTTTTTGAGATTCCTCTACATGGTTACATATATCAACAGTTCTTTCATAGCTGAATAGTATTCCATTGTCTGAATGAGCCATCTTAACCTGAGCTGCTGATTAATCATCTTGGACTAATCTATCTAACATGAATTGGCTATCACAAGGCAGTAGTAGTCCTCTATGTTCTATACTCCTACTCTCATCCAATTATCAGTGTTTTGAAGTTTTAAGTATTAACATAATGTTAAATCCCTGTGATTTGAACTTTTATCTTTTGTGTGTTAAAACTTGAGGTTGAAAGAGAGCAAGTGGGGGAGAAGACAGCACTGCTTCACCTTTTGTGAAGCTTCCCCCCTACAGGTGAGGAAAGCGACTTGAACCCTGATTCTTGCACAGGTACACCACTACCCAGCATCCTAATTTGAACCTTTAGGAAGAGGCAAAATGAGAGAAGGCTTTAAAGTAATACCTTTCATTACTTTCATATTTATAAGTAAACTACTGGTTAATCCTGGTGCAAAGGAGAGATTTTCTTTTATTAGGGTTGCTTTAATGAATCTGTAGGGATTTGAATTAGTACATCAATTATTTCAGGACTACCACAGTGCAATTTTTATGGAGTAGGCACACTGTGATTGGAAAAGCTTCCCCTCACCTCCTTTTACTGGCCCATCTTTCTCAAGACTCTCTGTGTCATGCCCTCCCTGAAATGTCTACCACAACTCCTTTCAGAAGAGCTTGATTATAGCTGGCTACAGCAGATGGAAATGTTTCTAATAAGTTAATTCTAGGGGTTAGATAATGAGGGTTTAAGGGTTGTTTGTTGTTTTTTTTTTTTTCTGCCAGAGGAAATTAACTTTTTTTTTTTTTAAGGAAACACTTGGAAAGCAATGCCTTGCATGTGGAAGTTAATCAATAAGCATTATTGCTAGTCCCCTTAAAAACCAGAGTTATAATCTATTAAAAATGAAATTGTGGGGGCCAGGTGATGGTGCACCTGGTTAAGTTTATACACTACAGTGCACAAGGAGCCAGGTTCAAGCCCCTGGTCTCCACCTGCAGGGGGAAAACTTCAGAGTGGTGAAGCAGGGCTGCAGGTGTCTCTCTGTCTCTCTCCCTCACTATCTCCCCTCCTCTCTCAATTTCTCTCTATCTCTATCCAATCATAAATAAAACTAAATATTTAAAAAATGAAATTGTATGCATATTTCAGAGACTCCAGTTGGGGGGAGTGAAATTTTAAACAGAGGGTATGAAAGGTGTCTCAAAACTGGACTAATATCCCAGTACCCTTAGCACTCTCCTGAATGTACTGATAACGTTGATATGGTATTGCCAGTCACCATCTTGATGTTGCATAAAAACCAGAGCAAGAGTCAACCCAGATACATTTGAACCCTAGGTTCAGACATCTCTTGGAATTCTTTTTTGTTTGTTTGTTTGAATTTCTTTATTGGGGGATTAATGTTTTACAGTGGACAATAAATACAATAGTTTGTACATGCATAACATTTCTCAGGTTTTCACATAACAATAAAACTCCCACTAGGTACCCTGTCATCCTTTTTGGACCTGTACTCTCCCTACCCCCACCCCCACCCCCACCCCCACCCCCACCCAGAGTCTTTTACTTTGGTGCAATACACCAACTCCATTTCAGGTTCTACTTGTGTTTTCTCTTCTGATCTTCTTTTTCAACTTCTGCCTGAGAGTGAGATCAACCCATATTCATCCTTCTGTTTCTAACTTATTTCACTTAATACGATTTCTTCAAGCTCCATACAAGATGAGCTGAAAATGGTGAAGTCACCGTTTTTAATAGCTTAGTGCATTCCATTGTGTATATATACCACAACTTGCTCAGCCACTCATCTTTTGTTGGACACATGGGTTGTTCCAGGTTTTAGCTATTACAAACTGTGCTGCCATGAACATAGGTATACACAAATCTTTTTGGATGGATGTGTTAGGTTCCTTAGGATATATCCCTAGGAGAGGAATTGCAGGGTCATAAGGTAGGTCCACTTCTAGCCTTCTGAGAGTTCTCCACAGGGGTTGGGCCAACTTACAGGAATTCTTTTATTAAAGACCAAGCTGGAGTTTTGTGTGATCTTTCACAAATGGAGAAGCACAGTATGTTGAAGTATAACCTATGATTCTTCTCACCTAGGTATCAGAGGTCATGCATGTGTCTGTGTGGTGTGGTGTTTCTGGTGTGGTTTGGGGTGGTGTATGTGTGTGTGTGTCCTCAGAGAAGGGTTACTCTGACAGAAATGCACAGAGATGGGGGCCATGCAGTAGCTCAGCAGGTTAAGCGCATATGGCTCAAAGCCCAAGGACCGGCAAAATGATCCCAGTTCGAGCCCCCAGCTTCCCTCCTGCAGTGGGGAGTCACTTCACAAGTGGTGGAGTAGGTCTGCAGGTGTCTGTCTTTCTCTCCCTCTCTCTGTCTTCCCTCCTCTCTCAACTTCTTTCTGTCCTTTGCAACAACAATAGCAATAACAATAATAACAAGAGCAACAACAGGAGAAACAAAATTGGGGGGGGAAATGGTCATCAGGAGCAGTGAATTCATAGTGTAGGCACCAAGCCCCTCCAAGCCCCTGGAGGGGAAAAAATGCACAGAGATATTGACTTTCACAGTGAAAGGTAATCCTTCAAGATAAAACATTCTTACATTTCAAAGGTCTAGCAGAATCAAAACTGAAGTTCTTAAGGACAAGAGGCATATTATTTATACAGATTTGGGGGAAAAATGCTTTTTTGGAGTAGACACAGAGTCTTCCAACTGGGGAATAAGGAGGAAGAACTCTATTAGCCACTTTATTATTAGACACTCCAAAGAAGAACTCAGTTCTGGCCAAGTTTGCACAGGAAGAAACCTGAGAGCTGTCAAAAGCAGCATCTCACTCAGTTGGAACGCATAGAAATAGCAAATCTTGTAGTCATCTCCCACACTCGCACACTACAACAGTAGTAGATAAAGATACAGTGCAGTCTATCTAGTCAGAGTCTAAGGTAGATTCTCTCCTTCTAGTGTTAGCAAACGTTTTGTCTACCTTCAAATCATAAGATGACATAGTAGCCTCAAAATATATTACCAGGCAAACTATCCTTGAGATGCTAGATTAGAAAAGCTCAGAGACTAAATTAAGATATTCAAGTCAGGGTGCCAAGCAGTGGCACACCCTATAGAGCGCACACATTACAAAGGCCTGGGCTCAAGGTCCTGCTCCCCACCTGCTGTGGACGGGGTTGGGGGGGGGAGAGGAGAAGCTTCACAAGTGATGAGACAGTGCTGCAAGTATCTCTCCCTTAATCACTCTTTCTCTTTCTCCCCTCTCTATATACCTCTTCCCTCTCAATTTCTCTTTGTCTCTATCAAAAATATAAATAGGGAGTCGGGCTGTAGTGCAGCGGGTTAAGCGCAGGTGGCGCAAAGCATAAGGACCGGCATAAAGATCCCGGTTTGAACCCCGGCTCCCCACCTGCAGGGAAGTCGCTTCACAGAGGGTGAAGCAGGTCTGCAGGTGTCTATCTTTCTCTCACCCTCTCTGTCTTCCCCTCCTCTCTCCGTTTCTCTCTGTCCTATACAACGACGACAACAACAATAATAACTACAACAATAAAACAACAAGGGCAACAAAAGGGAATAAATAAATTTTTAAAAAATTGAAAAATAAATAAATAAATATTTAAAAAATAATAAGTAAATAAATATATGGGATGATCTCACTCTCAGGCAGAAGTTGAAAAACAAGGTCAGAAGAGAAAACACTCAGCAGAACCTGACTGGAGTTGGTGTATTGCACCAAAGTAAAAGACTCTGGGGTGGGTTGGGGGGAGAATACAGGTCCTGGAAAAGGATGATAGAGGACCTAGTGGGGGTTGTATTGATATGTGGAAAATGAGAAATGTTATGTTTGTACAAACTATAGTATTTACTGTCTATTGTAAAACATTAATCCCCAATAAAGGAAAAAATATATATATATATGGACACCAGCTAATAGTTTCTTAGAAGATGTTAGAGACATGCATTTTTATTAAATCAACTTAAAACACACAGCCAAAATAAAAAGGAGAGAGATGGGGTCGGGTGGTAGTGCAGCAGGTTAAGTGCACATGGTATGAAGCGTAAGGACCAGCATAATGATCCCGGTTCGAGCCCCCGGCTCCCCACCTGCAAAGGAGTCACTTCACAGGCAATGAAGCAGATCTTCAGATGTCTATCTTTCTCTCCCCCTCTTTGTCTTCCCCTTCTCTCTCCATGTCTCTCAGTCCTATTCAACAACGACAACATTAATAACAACAACAATAATAACTATAACAACAAAAAAAAGGGCAACAAAAAAAAAGAGAGAGAGAGATAGCATTCATCTTCCACCTTGTGTAACATCTTAGGTAAGAGATGGAAGCAAGGCAGATTAGTCACACCTAAAACCTTTATCATATGGTACTCACAGGCCCCATCTCTCTGTGCCACCACCCTTTCCTACTGATGGGGTTTTGCAGGGAAAGAAGATGAGGTTTGAAAAAAAAGAAGAAGTCCAAGAGAAATAAGATGCCAACAATGGTAATAAGGACCAACAATGACAATGGTTTTACATGAGAGAAACAGAGAAGTATATATCTTGCTAGATATGTGTAACTTCCTAGTTGGCCTGATGAGCAGCTCTGAATTTATTTAGGTAGAATGGGTACTACCAATGGGTGACTAATGTAAGACAGCATGAATATCTAGTGCCTTACTTGTTTCCTGTGTTTGGAGTATATCTCTTATAGATTAGGTGCCTCTGAATATTTAGTGCTTTTTGAAAATTAGGCATCTCATTGCTCTTTCATTTTCTTCCTGTGTTCAGTATTCACAAGCCTTACTTTATCTATGTTTAACATGTCTCACAAGCTACCAATTTATCTACATTTGACACATCTCATGTATCACCAGCCCACTTCTCTTTTCTATGAGAGAACCAAATATTAGAGTCTAATCACAAACACACACACACAGAGAGAGAGACAAACACGAAAGTCTCAAATAATAATCACTAAATGACCAGAAAACCAGAAAAGATAGACTCCTGAGTGACCTCAGATAGTAAACCAAGTAAGAACTCAGCAGATGACAGAGGATTTAGAAACAGACATCTTCAAGGATCTTTATAAAATTTAGAGTCAATGAGGAAATAACGATAGGAATTCCTTAAGTTGACTGAGAAGTCCTAGTTTTTATGGCATTTTCTCAGAATTGATGACATTATTTGACAGTGTAGATAATGAACATTCCCATCATCTTAGAAAAGTCTCTAGGACCTCACTGCTCTGGATATAAATTGAGCTGTGTTATAATAACTAAAATAAACCCCTGAAATATCTAAACTTACAGACTGGCATTGTTACTTGCTATATATAAAAACATTATTACTGAGGCATCAACATCCCTCCCCCCTTTTGGCTTTTCATGAAAAGAAATATTCTCATCCTGCCACCTACTTTCTCTTAGTATTCTCTGTTTTCAGTGGCTGATGTCTCTGCAGGACAGCTAGTTTCAGGGGGAAAAAAAACTCATCCAGTACAGAGTGACATCAACCCTGATAAGAACAGAGAACTCTGATGTCCTTTGTTAGATAAGGTCATGCCTAGCAGAAAAATGTAAGGACTTTGTCCTTTTCCTTGGGAGACAAGGAAGCCATTAGAGAAGTCAAGTAAGAGATGACAGGACCCAACTTATCATTTAGGAGGCTCACTCTGACAATTCATGTGGAAAATGTAGATTGGACTGGTCTAAGGGTGGACACAGGAAGACATTTGTTGCAGTAATCCACAATGAAATTCTGGCTTCTTGTTCCAGGGTTGTGGTACTGCAGATGCTGACAAGGGGTCTCCTGGATATACTTCGTGTGAGAGTTGTAGTACTGATGACAGAGAGCAACTGGGGCTAGAGAGGAAGAGAGGAAGAAAGGTAAGTCCACGTGCTTTGTTGAGGCAACTGGAAGAAGGGCACTTTCATGTATTCACTTGGGAAGGTCTATAAAACTATCAGGACCAGCAAGAGAAGTGTTATAAAATATGTCAAAGTTACAATAACTAGTTACCACCCAAGTGAAGACACTGAATAAACAGTAAGAAGTATGTCAGGGAGTTCCAGTGGCGTAATTGGTTAGCATTCAGTATTTATACAGAAGTATGTCAGAAAGTTCATACAGGTGAAGGATGGAAATATTTAGGAATTTCATAGACGAGAAAAGGAGATCAGATTCTGCTTTGATTTTTTTCCCTATGGGTAGTAAGTATAATTTCTTTTGGATAACTATCCATTCAAATCCTTTGCCTAATTTTTCAGTTGTCTCTTTACCAGAGAATTATAAATTGTACATATTTTGCATACTAGTACTTTTAGTAGATAAACTATTTGAAAATTGTGTTCCTATATAATGGACCCAAATATGGGCCCCTACAGGACCTGGCCCTCAATGTGGATCAACAATGGTAGCCCTTACCTCCAAAGTTGTTTTCATTTCTGTGATTAATAAGGTTATTATTGCTTGCATACTTTTCTTATCTATGGTTACTTCTGGCTGATTTATAGTTTCTTCTGGGCTCTTGTCTTCATTCATTGTAGTAGCAGTTTTATTTGCTCTTGGTTTAACCTTTTTTTTAATTGATGTGTTTTTTATTTTTATATTCTGTTGTTTCTCAGTTGTTGTGTTTTGAGTACAAGCCATGATATACTAAATACCTTTATGACAAATGCAATCACCAACCTCAGAAATTACAATAGTAACTGAAGCAAGGATTGAAGCAGTTTAACCAATACCAGTTAGCCAATGACTCCAGTCTGAGAAAAAATAGTAACCAAATCCAGGTGAAGAAGAAAGAGAAAGGAAAAAAGGGATAGCAAGAATAGACAATTATGCAAATCTACTGTCCACTGTATATTTTAGGGGTATCAAGAGGAGAAAGGGAGGTAGAGCAGAGACACACACAAAGAGAGTCCACTCTGAGTCAGATTTCTTCCCCAAAATAATTCACTTTTGCTTTCAGGTATATATTTTGCCCTAATTTATGGACACATGAACATATGCTCTATCTCATGGGACCTGGTCTATATCTAGGTTTTGGGGCTTTGTTAGGAAGTGAACCACCTGGAATAGAAGTAAAGAATCCTATGAAAGGAAAGGTGTCACCTGAGTAATGAGGCTGAAGGGTTGACATTCCATGCCTGACGTCTCTGGACACAGTCTGAAGTAAGCATGCTGAGGTGATACTTCTTGCATTGATTAGTTTGGGATCAACATATGCAGTATCATTTGGTATGAACTGAGAGAAGCATGCAGGAACGTGTGCCCCACCCTAGAGGTTCCAGGGCTGGAGGAAATATAGGCTCTATAGAGGAAGCAGAATGTTCTGTCCTCTGAAGGGAGGCTAGACAACATACTCTATGCTACATCTAAGGAAGATGAGTCCTGATATTGGGGCAGCTTGGAACATTCCTACTCATGACCACAGAATGTGAGCTCAGCTCTATAGGGATGCAGAGGTCACAAAGGCTCCTAAACTGCATATGGGCCCCAGATCACATCAAATCAATGGGTTTACAGTCAACAATATTAATACACCTTTCCCATATTCCCTGATCTAGCTTTCTGGTCCTTTTTCTAGCCATGACATCATCTCCCCAGACAATAACTTGGATCCACCTGCATATCAGATTTCAGGCTCAGGGAAAAAACAAAAACAAACTAGTAAAGCTACAGGCCTTTTGGAATAGAACTAAAATATTACTAGCTATCTACAAAATGCAGGACCCCCCCCCCCCCTCAAATCTTCATCTGCACTACTCCAGCCTTTAGGTTCATGACTGGTCAACAATTTGTTTGGCTTTATATGTTAACTCTCTTTTCAGCCACCAGGTTCCAGATGCTATCATGATGCCAACCAGACTTCCCTGGACAGACAACCTCTCTAATGTGTCCTGGAGCTCCAATTCTCCAAAATCCCACCCTACTAGGAAAAGAGAGAGGCAGGCTGGGAATATGGATTGAACTGTCAACACCCATGTTCAGCAGGGAAGCAATTACAGAAGCCAGAGCTTCCACCTTCTGCCTCCCACAGTGACCTTGGGTCCATACTCCCAGAGGGTTAAAGAATAGGAAAGCTATCAAGGGAGGAGATAGGATATGGAGTGCTGGTAGTGGGAACTGTGTGGAGTTGTACCCCTCTTACCCTATGGTTTTACCAGTGTTTCCTTCTTATAAATGAAATTTAAAAAGTGTTTTTTTTCTTTAAACCACTTTGAGTTTAAACCACTATGAGTGTCTTGTGTAAAGAGAACTGAGCCACTGCCTGGACATGGCAAGTTTTGTTTTAAGAGAAATTACACAGAAAGCCCATTATGATCCTGTGAGTCATGATCCAGAAAATCAGGTGGCCTAATGGCCTCAGCTGTTTGCCCTAGAACCCACCTCCTGCATTTCAATTCCCCTCCCAATTATTCTAGCACATATGCTCCCTGAAACAAAATGGTAATGTAATGTTAATTTGAACATCACTGCTGCCTTCATGAACACCAGTAAAGAAATATTTTCTCTTCGTGGAAAAAAAAAAAAAAAAAGCTTCTTCCTTCCTTCTCATTTGAATCTTTCTAGGGAATAGGGAACATAGGTGAGAAATGAATGAGCTGACTTCAGACTATCGCATAGAGCTCACAGGAAACAGGAGACTATCACGATGCTGAATAATCTCAACCAAATTATGAATCCCATGAAAGTCGGGACTGTCTTGTTGATTGTTGTATTCCTATTGTCTGGAAACCATACACAAATGATTAATCAGACTCAAATTAGAAACTCCCGAAGCTAGTGCCAGAATACTCTCCAAAACACTCTCCCAATAAGCTGCTACAGAGCCCGTATTCTCTGCAAACAAAAGAAGTACTATTGTGTTTAACCATCAATAATAAGAAGCAGCTAGTGGGATATAAGTTACACTCAAAATAGGAGGACCCTGAATAAAGCCTACCTAAGTGTCAGATGCTCCAAGATATTTCCCTGGAAGGGTAGATTCTGTGCCCAGTCCTGCTCTGCCTGCTCTAAGTAAAAGAACTCTGCTTGCCCCCCTAAAATCTGAAGAGTGGCTTATCTTAAACTTCTATGAGACATCTGACAAAATATCCTATCATTACAGTGATTCTTTCAGGTGTGTAAGGTGGCATGGTGCACTCTCTCTGCTGATTATTTTTACATTTTAACGATTTAGCTGAAATTCCATGCAGCATCTCCCACCCAAGAAATTTCTTTCTAAAGTCTGTGAAATAAGCAGGAAACAAATACAAACATCCCTAATTGCGGGTACTTATTTTTCACAAACAGATGCAAGCCTGGCATCCCTCACAGCACAGAACAGCATCAATGTTGAGCTACAGAAAAATTTAGGAGGCAGATTTTGCAAAGAAGGTACATTTAATATGTATAAAAAGGTTTGAAGTCAAGTTCATGAGAAAAGGGATGTGGGGAAAATATGGCATTCCTCCCTCTGGTAGGACATTTTCTAACCCAGTCAAATCATAATTTCCCAGAGGGAAGACCGGGGTGATAGCTCACCTTGGCACACGTATATGGTACACATATGTCAAAAACAGGTAGATCCTGGCATGACAATTCACCAATTCTTCCCTTAATTTACTTTCATATTCCTCTAGTCTTCTGTTAGTCTCCATCACTTTACTGCTAAAGGAATAAAATATTGATGCAAAATGAATGAAATTTGAAAACATCATGCTGAGTGCAAGAAACTAGATTTCAAAGGCTACATATTATATAACTTTATTTCCATTAAATTTTTAGACTATGCAAATCGTGGGGAAGTCAGTTGTTACACTGAGCCGACAGAGTAGGATAGAGTGTTCATGTTAGGCTGAAGAGCCAGAATTTCTTTGTGTTTGGGAGGAGGGGAATTAATGGTTTACAGTGGATACAGTTGTTGTCCAGTCTCCAAAGCATAAAGCATAAAGCTATGCAGGCTGAAGTGGTGGTTCATCTGGGAGAGTTTTGGACTTACACGCTTGAGGCTACAATCAAGGTAAAGCGGGTGCACTGTCCCAGTGAGCTATTTTGCCAGGTCTATAATATCTCATTTTAAACAGTCTAAAGTTATGAGATAAAGAAAAATGGTGAACAGAGGCTTATCTGGTAACCTACCTTCATGTACTGCTTGATCTATTTTAATATACTTCTTAAGCTGTTAACAAAGCCATTTAATTTTGAGATAAGTGGGGGGAAATATTATTACTATCCCCAAGGAGGGTTCAAATGATTTTTCTTGTCATCACAGGGACTTTACCAATTTTAGCTGACTTCCTCAGACAGAAAGAAAAATGAAGATAGAGGCAAACAGAGAGGAAAACACCATAGCACTAAAGATTCCTTTAGTGCAATAGGGGCTGGGCTTGAACCAGGGTTGTGCGCATAGCAAATTAAATGCCAACCTCAAAAGATTTTTAAAATTATTAATTGATGTGTGAAGTCCAGGATTCCCCTGTGAATGTCCCAGAGAGCATTAAATTTTTTGTTACACATATTTAATTTTATTTTATGTATCATTTATTGGATAGAGATGGAGAGAAATTTTAGAGTGAAGGGAGTGATCAAGAAGAGGAGAGAAAAACAGACAACTGCAGCCCTGTTTCACCACTTGTGACTGTTTCCCCCTGGTGTGGGGACCTCAGCTTTGATCTTTGGTCCTTGTGCATGGTGACATGTGTGCTCAACTGGATGTATCACTGAGCCAGCCCTTAATTATTATTTTTAAAATATTCCATGGTCAAAGAAAATTAGGAGTGGCAAGAGTTAAAAAGAATCTTTACTGATGGAGTGTTCATAGTTTTATTACACAGACAAGCATTATGAATCTCTTAGAAGGGGGAAAACATGTATGGCTTACCAAGTGTAGAATCAGCCTTCCATGACGTTATGCTAGTAAGTGGTGGTACAAACTTCTAATCTCAACAGGAAACCTTGAAAACAAATGTTCACATGCAAAAATTAATTCAGGCCTCCACACAGCTCAATTTTTCCATATACATATGTGTATTTGTTTTTTAAGATTTTATCACAGAAATTCTAAATTTCAGTTCTATATTTCATATTTATAAACATGATTAATATGGCTGCAAGTATACATTGACTACTTTACTAAATAATAAATAATTCTCTGGTATAACTTCACTTGTTTTTGTGAAATGGAATTCATATTTTTCTTTACATATATTTTAAAATTTTATTTATTTATTATTGAATAGAGACAGAGAGAAACTGAGAGGGGAGGGGGAGGTAGGGAGAGAGTGGAGGCCAAGGGCTTGAACCTGGGTCCTTGCACACTGTAATGTGTGCTTTTAACCAGGTGCACCACTGCCTGGCCCCAATCATATTATTTTTCTCCTGAAATAGAAAGGAAAGAATATATAAAATAGAAAGGAAAGAATATATAAAAACCTTAGTAATCCTTCTGTCTATGATCCACAGATCAAATCTTCTTCTCACAGTTCCACTAACTGCATTTCTCAGCAAAGATGTACTGGCAGACAAAATGGGAGAGGTTTCTAACTACTCATACTTTATTAATTTTACAAAATGTGCTTTGAAGTAGTACTATAATAACTACAAGTACACAGCACATTAAAAATTAGTGAGCAAATTCATGAGATGCTCTTTCTACTTAGATGACAGAAAACACAGTGAGTGATTCACCCAGCATTTTCTTTCTTTAACCAGAGCACTGCTCAGCTCTGACTTGTTGTGGTGCTGAGTTTTGAACTTGGACCCTCAGAGCCTGAGGCATGAATGTTTTTGAACAACCACTATGTCATATCCCTGGACCCTCAATGCATTTTTCTCTTCATGAAGTCTATTGTCCATATTTGTTTATAACTGAGAATCCAAGAGGGAAGGGAAGGAAACTAAATTACTAAATATAACTACTAAAAGACAGAGATATGAAGAAAGATTGCTCTAAGTTGAGGGAGGCACATGACTGAGACTCGTTAGAACAGTGTTACATCTTTCTGTACCTTTCGTTAATAACTAATTAATAGGTATGTGCATAAAATGTTATTTTCACATGGGGTTTTCCATTTTAGAAAGTACTGTAAGGGACAATAACTTACTTAGCCCTCAAACAAAGTGACCTCTTTGTCCATTTTATAGATGAGAAAATTGAGGCCCTGAGAAATTTTTTAAAAAAAATGAAAGAAGAGAAAACAAAAGTATAACCTGGACTGGAATTGGAGTATTGCACCAAAGTAAAAGACTCTGGGGTGGGTGTGAGGGGGGTAAATACAGATCCAAAAAGGATGATAGAGGGCCTAGTGGGGGTTGTATTGTTATTGGAAAACTGAGAAATGTTATGCATGTACAAACTATTATATTTACTGTTGAATGTAAAACATTAATTCCCCAATAAATAAAATTTAAAAAATGAACCCAAGATTCTCAGAGAGAATGTGTGAAACAACAAATTGACCCCAAATTTTCTGGATTCAAAATATATGCTTTTCCCCACTAATAACCAAAAGTTAGATCAGTTTTGCAGAAGTCGTGAAGGTCCTTGAATAACAAGTCTATACTTTATCCTGCAAGCAGTATTGTTTTTATCTGTTATCTTATCCAAATGAGTATTGATTTAATATGCTAAGGCAAACAGATCGGTCATTTCTGACTCTCTGAAGAAAAATTCCCAAGGATTATGTCTAATTCTCAAATGAGTTTAAATAGTCACAATAAGCATCAAACATTTAAAAGTTATTGAGCAGAAGAGATGGCATAATGGTTATACAGAGAAACCCACATGCCTGAGGCTCCTATGCCACAGGTTCAATCCTTGGCACCAACAAAAGTTAGAGAGCTTAGAAGTGATCTGGTAAGAAGAAAAAATATATAATAGTTATTAAATAGGGGACCAGGTAACAACCATTCACAAGGATAAGGTTCAAACCCACGGTCTCCACCTGCAGGGGAGAAGCTTCATGAGAAAGTGGTGAAGTATTGGTACAGGGATCTCTCTCTCCTTCTCTACTTTCCCTGTTCCTTTCAGTTTCCCTTTGTCCTATCAAATAAAATAAATGAAATAATAATTATTTTTAAAAGTTACTAGATGGTGGATATATAGCCAAAGAACACAAAAACAGTTATATGAAGATATTTGTGCATGCCTATATTGCAAAAACATGCAACAGCCAAAATTTGGAAACATCCTAGGTCCACTGATAGAGGAGTTGATAAGGAAGTTGTAACATATACACATAATTGAATACTACTACTTGGCAATAAGAAAGAGTGAAATTTTACTTGCTGCAACGTGTACGAAACTACAAGGATTTGTGCTAAGAGATTAAGTCAGAAGCAAAAGGACAAATACTGGGTGATTTCACTCATAGGTGAAATGTAAGAGAGGAAGCAAGGGAAAATATAGGGTAAATCATGAATAATCTATGATCTAATTATAGCAGGTCTCAGGATCCAAAAGAAGGAGGACAATTTAGTGTGACTGAGGTGTGTGCTGGCACCTGTCATAGGGAAAAAGATGTGAAATTATATCCTTGTGGCCACAACAATCTCTGTTAATTTAGTTTTACGTTATTATGTTGGTCAAAGTAAAAACGGTCAGAAAGCAGTTGAATGGCTGGTGACTCAATGGGTTAGAGGACTTGTATATCAGGGAGCTTAAGCAAATAAGTAAATATATTAATAACGAATTCAGATTTCTTGTTTCACCATTCTTTCCACTGAGAGATCCTGGAAGCAACAATATGACATAAAGTGTATCCAACCAATCTTATTTCTAATAATCTACTTTCCACTAATAGTTAGAAGAGGTCTTCAAAGCAGTGAATTTTTCCAGGGTTAGGGAAAAAGCACAAGATGATTGTAAAAGTAATTTAATTCCAGAAAGAAAGAAGTACTCAGAAAGGACTGGAGACATGTCAGAAATGTATAGAAGCCAGTTTGAAAGGCCAACAACTAGAAATAATGGGACAGTCTGAGCATCAAAATTAAGATAAATAAAAAGTATAGTCCAGTAAAATTTCCTTGAGTCCCTAAAGATTTAAATAAACAACTGAATACATAAATTGAAAGTGGTAAAATCTCCCCCTTTATACAGACTACCAACTATTAAATATGGAAGAAATGAAAGCAATAAAAAAGCATCATGAGACAAAAATCAAAATGGTCAAATCAAGCAAGAAACCTCAACTGGTGCTAAAGTTTGTAAGTCAAAGTTTGATGACAAAAAGGAATATTTTGACATGGTCTCAAAGTATCTCCCTACCGAAGACTTACAGTT